>NW_028225749.1:0-179916 GCF_052327205.1 Somniosus microcephalus
GCTATCGCTTCTCGGCCTTTTGGCTAAGATCAAGTGTAGTATCTGTTCTTATCAGTATCTGCTTGATTCTGATGCTAATTGACCTTGTGTCGCGATACTGGTGTTTCTGGTTTGGCTGCATTTTCATGCTGGCTTCGGCCTTGATCCAATCAGAGCAGAGCGATCTGCATAGATGGCGACTGAGGGAGCAGTGAGCGACGAAACCCGAGAAAGGAGCTATCGGGAGCAGAAACCGAGGCCGCCGGAGGAGGAGCGATTGCGGGAGCCCGGAGTGGAGAGCGACCTGCAGCGCGAGGTGGCGGCCGACCATGCAGCGAGGTCGAGAGCCTGCAGCGGAGAGCGATCGGCAGGCGAGAGGGCGGCCAACGAAGGAGCGAGCTCGGGAGGCCGGGGCGGAGAGCGATTGGCAGGCATAACGTCGGCCAATGAGGAAGCGAGCCCGGGACTCCAGGGTGGAGAGCGATTGGCAGGCGAGACGAGGGCCAAGCAAGCAGCAAGCTTGGCAGCCCGGGGCAGAGAGCGATTGGCAGGCGCGACGGCGGCCAATGGAACAGCGAGCTCGAGAGCCTGGAGTGACGGGCGACCTGCAAGCGAGATTGCAGCAAACCGAGGAGCGAGACAGGGAGTCCGGAACACTGTCCGAGTCACAGTGAAGAAGGTGGAGGGACAATCGCCCATCGACCGCTCCCTTTTTGTGAAGAGGATCTTGACCGGATGCTGCGGATTCCAAGTTGCGGATATCTTCGCTCTGCAGGATTTCCCCAGCAGTGGACATTTTGATGTGACGTTCAGGAACGTCGCGGCATGCCTGAAATTTCTGCAGGCAGTTAAGGAAAAGGGGAGTGAAACGCTGCTTTCAGTTATGACTGCCGAGCCTCTATTCACTCTCCCAACACAAAGAAACCGGGTGGTCACTGTACACATGTACAACCCGCACATCCCTGTGGTCGATGTGCTGACGTTCCTCGGCAGATACGTCGACAGTGTCGGGAACAGCGTTGACGTAAATGACCTGTTTGGGATCTGGACCAGCAAACGCCAGATCAAAGTAACCCTGAAAGTGGATGCCAAAGGAGCCATCCAGCACCTCCCCTCCAGCTTCGCCATCGGTGGAAGCCGGGGCTACATGGTGTACGCGGGACAACCCAGGGTGTGTCGAACCTGCGGGAGATCCGGGCACGTGGCGGCGACCTGCACTGTCACCATCTGTCGCAACTGCAAGCAGGAAGGCCACCAGACGAAGGATTGCAAGGAGAGCAAGTGCTGCAACTTGTGCGGGGAGACAGGCCATCTCTACAAGGCCTGCCCAAGGCGCAGCAGCAGCTATGCGCAGGCAATTAAAGGACCTGTCAACAAGGCCGCCTCAAAGGAGACCAGCACCGCTCCCACCGCAGAGGCCCTCACTGGAAACGACCAAACCCAGGCAACCAGCACTCAGCCTCCTCCCCAACAGCCAGAGACCATGGAAGAGGAGGCAGCTGGAGAACAACAACTGGGAGAATGGCAGGAGGTCAAACGAAAGAACAAGAAAAAAAGCCTCCCCCAAAGAGAGAGGCCGCCAAAGTCCAGGCCTGTGGAAAAAAGGCGGCACCCGCCCCAAACGGGCAACACCAGCAGCTGCTCATCTGATGAGGAAGGGCAAGAAAAGAACAGTCACCAACAACAAAAAAAGTGGCTGAGCGAAAAGAAACAAACAGGAGTGATCACCGTGCCCCAGAACACCGGTAGCAACGAAGGGCACAACGCAGCCCAGCTCCAGACCGCCGGGAGCGGCCAAGTTCCCGACGCTCCCCAGCTCCAGACCGCCGGGAGTGGCCAAGTGCCTGACGCTCCCCAGCTCCAGACCGCCGGGAGCGGCCAAGTGCCCGACGCTCCCCAGCTCCAGACCGCCGGGAGCGGCCAAGAGCCCGACGCTCCCCAGCTACAGACTGCCGGGAGCAGCCAAGTGCCCGACGCTCCCCAGCTCCAGACAACCGGGAGCAGCGGAGCGTCCACCATACCCCAGCTCCGGGAAACCGGGAGCAATGAAGCGACCGATGCACACCTGCTCCGGGAAACCGGGAGCCACGACACCACAGGCGACAGGCTGAGGGAAGAACCATCCACGAATGAGGAAGAAGACTTCTTCTCACCGCCGTCATCCCCCTGCCGGTACAGCAACCCCTCAAGAGACCAGGGCGAGTTCCTCAGCCCAGGGCAAGTACAGTCTTTCTCTAACACTGTGTGTATGCAGGTCCAGCCCCAAGGGATGGAAACAGCATAAAGGACTGCTTATTAAAATGGGACTTGAACTCTATTTAAAATTTAAAATGGGTTTAAAAATTGCAAGCATAAACGTGCGTAGCATCAAAAGCACGACGCGATGTGTTTCCACCTTGGGGTACCTTGCCAAGGTCAAGGCCGACCTACTGTTCCTGCAGGAGTGCGGCCTACCGCACTTCAGCAACTACAGGCAGTGGTCGCGATGGTGGCCCCACGGCCAATCGATATGGTCAGGAGGCAACGATTGCCGTGCCTCCGGCCTGGGTATTCTGCTGCGGGGAGGTGACTTCACCATCACCGAAGTTAAGGAGGTGGTGGGTGGCCGCCTCCTCGTAGCAGACGTACTGTACAAGAACGCCCCGCTCAGGCTGATCAATGTGTACGCCCCGGCTCTCAAGAACGAGCGGCTGGCCGTCTTCCAGCAGCTACCGCTGCTGCTGGCGACGTCCAGGCCGGTTATTCTGGGCGGTGACTTCAACTGCATCATCGATGCGGCTGGGCGATCCGGCAGAGCCGACAGCAAACTGGACGCCACGTCCAGACTCCTGATGGAAGCGGTAAAAGACGCCAAGCTGCACGACATCTTCAGCAACCCTGCAGATGGAGCGCCGCGCAGATACACCTGGTCCAGGCCAGACGGGTCTGTCCGTTCCAGGATAGACTTCCTGTTTGTGTCCCAAGCTCTCTCGGTCAGATCCACCGACGTCAAGCCGGTGTTCTTCTCTGACCACTGCCTCTTACTAGCCGACTGTCACCCACAGGAAGACCAGAAAGTAGGCAGGGGGATATGGAAGCTGAACGTGAAACTGTTGACCCCAGAAAACATTGAGGAACTCAAAAGGGATTACAAAGGTTGGAGAACCGTGAAACCCCTCTTTGATTCCCCGGCGCACTGGTGGGAAACGATCAAGACGAACATCAAGAGGTTCTTCATCCTCAAAGGTGTTCAGAAGGCGAGAGAGGGACAGAGGGAAATGTCCCGACTCCAGAAAAGCATGCAGAATCTGCTCCTGCTGCAGTCGATGGGAGTCAATGTCGGGGAGGAACTCCAAGAGGTGAAGGGCCAGCAAGCCTCGCTCTATGCCTCAGAGTCCTCCAAGATCATCTTCCGCTCCAGAGTCCGCTCCGTGGAGCAGGACGAGACGTGCTCGCGTTTCTTCTTCCAAAAGGTACACAGAGGGAGCTCTGTGATCCACAGCCTGAAGGAGGAAGACGGCTCTGTGACGTCCTCGCAGCCTGACATGCGAAGGATCAGCAAATCCTTTTATGCCGGGCTGTACGACGCGAAGCCCACAGACAGCGCGGCCTCCCAGTCTTTCCTGTCGTCTATCTCGGAGGTGCTAGACGACAGCAAGCGGGAGAGTCTGGATCACCCGCTAACTCTGGACGAGCTGACAAAGGCCGTCCGGTCCTTCGAGACGAGTAAAACTCCCGGAAGCGACGGCCTACCGGTCGAGTTGTATTCGGCTCTGTGGGACTGGATGGGCCCAGACCTGCTGGAAGTGTACGGGGGTATGCTTCTGGCTGGCAGCATGTCAGAATCGATGAGGAAAGGCATCATCACCCTCATCTACAAGCAGAAAGGGGAGAGGGAAGAAATCAGAAACTGGCGGCCCATTTCGCTGCTTAATGTGGACTACAAGATTCTGTCCAAGGTCATCGCCAACAGGGTCAAGTCTGCTCTGGAGCTGGTGATCCACCCGGATCAGACCTGTGCCGTACCCGGCAGGAAGATCTCTGATAGCCTCGCGCTACTCAGGGATACGATCGCCTACGTGCGGGACAGGGGGGTGCACACCTGCTTAATCAGCTTGGACCAGGAGAAGGCTTTCGACAGAATATCGCACACGTACATGATGGACGTGCTCTCCAAAATGGGGTTTGGGGAGGGAATCTGCAATTGGATCCAACTGCTCTACACAGACATCAGTAGCGCAGTCCTAATCAATGGGTGGGAATCAGAAAGCTTCCCGATCAAATCTGGAGTCAGGCAGGGCTGTCCTCTCTCCTCCGTCTTGTTCGTGTGTTGTATCGAACCCTTTGCCCAATCCATCAGAAGGGATTCGAGCATTGGAGGGGTGACGATCCCAGGCAGCGGAGGCACTCAGGTTAAGACCTCCCTGTACATGGATGACGTCGCCGTCTTTTGCTCGGATCCGCTGTCGGTCCGCAGACTGCTGAGCATCTGCGACCAATTTGAACTGGCCTCGGGAGCGAAAGTAAATCGCAGCAAAAGCGAGGCCATGTTCTTTGGGAACTGGGCCGACCGTTCCTTTGTCCCCTTCACCGTCAGGTCAGATTACCTGAAGGTGCTGGGAATATGGTTCGGAGCGGCTGGGGCATGCAAAAAAAACTGGGAGGAGCGTATCTCCAAGGCACGCCAGAAACTGGGAATGTGGGAGCAGCGCTCCCTGTCGATCGTGGGAAAGAACCTGGTCATCAGGTGCGAAGTGCTGTCAGTGCTGCTGTACGTGGCGCAGGTGTGGCCCATACCCCGACCCTGCGCCGCCGCAGTCACCCGAGCCGTCTTCCACTTTATCTGGAGATCGAAAATGGACCGTGTCCGGAGGGACACGATGTACAAATCTCCAGAGAAAGGGGGAAAGAACGTACCAAACGTCGCCCTCATCCTGATGGCCACCTTTGTGTGCGGCTGCATCAAACTGTGCACAGACCCTCGGTACGCAAACACCAAGTGTCACTACGTGCTGAGGTTCTACCTGACCCCGGTGTTGCGAAGGATGGGTCTGGCGACGCTGCCGCGGAACGCTCCATCCAGTTGGACCGTGCCAAACCACCTGTCCTTCGTGGAAAAGTTTTTCACGGCAAACACCTTTGACCACAAAGCTGTCAAGCAGTGGTCAGCACGAAACGTCCTCGAGACCCTACGGGAAAAGGAGATGGTAGATCCTCTCGGATGGTTCCCTGAGCAGACTGTCGAAGTCATTTGGCAGAATGCCTCATCGCCAGAACTCACAAACAAGCACCAAGACGTAGCTTGGCTGGTGGTGAGAAGGGCCCTCCCCGTCAGATCCTTCATGCACTCCCGACGTCTCTGCTCCACCGCACGCTGTCCGCGAGGAGGCTGCGCTTGGGACGAGACCGTCATCCATCTCCTTCTGGAATGTGCCTTTGCACAGAAGGTCTGGAAAGAGATGCAGTGGTCTTTGTCGAGGTTCATCCCGAGCAGCTCGGTAACACAGGACTCTGTGCTCTACGGACTGTTCCCAGGGACGCACACCGAGACAAACATCAACTGCTGCTGGAAGATCATCAACTCGGTGAAAGACGCCCTTTGGTCTGCCCGAAACTTGCTGATCTTCCAGAGCAAGGAGATGTCCACGACCGAGTGTTGCAGATTGGCACATTCCAAGGTCCGGGAGTACGTGCTGAGGGACGCACTAAAGGTTGGTGCCGCCGCCGCCAAGGCACGATGGGGAAGGGCCACAGTTTAAGGCCCTCCCGCCAGTGTAGACTGAGGGGCTGAAACCAGTGGAAAACCCCCCCCTCGGGCCGCATGACGTACAAGTGTGTTAATTGTAAAGCACTTGTAATCTGTGAATGTAAATAGAGTACCATGTACAGCATTCATGTGTATTATTAAGCCATATATAATACGGTTGGTGGATTGTAATGTAATGTATTTTGAGAAATGTTGGAATGCATCTCGGCCCCCCTTGGGCTGTATGACTGATAAAACATGTAATGAAAATGTACCTGTTTGTGTAAAGAGAGTACCATGTACTGCTTTCATCTGTAATATGATTTGTGGAGTGTATGTTGTTATATATTGAAACATGCTTTGATATATGTAATGATAAATGTAATGTAATTTGTAAATTGAGTGCCATGTGCTGAAGTTAATTTGCACTGTACCAGATGTGGACTGCATTGTCATGTACATGAACAAAGATTTTTATGAATAAAGCATATATATTGAAAAAAAAAAAAAAAAAATCTGTTCTTATCAGTTTAATATCTGATACGTCCCCTATCTGGGGACCAAATATTAAATTGATTTTTGGAACAGGGAGATGGAACAGGGGCTTGCTCCGTCCACTCCACGCATCGACCTGGTATTGCAGTGCTTCCGGGAGCGGTGCAGCTTCCCCTCTTTGGGGTGGGAAGTCGCAAAAGTCAAAAGCAGAAAAAGTTTTCGCACCACTTTCAGCCGTGCTGTCTTTCCGTTGTAGAGCCGCTCGGGCTCGCCCTTGTCGTGCCGCCGCCTTACTTTTCACCCGCTCGCTGGCCGGCCGCGCCGCAGGCTAAGCAGCCGCCTTCGGGGGTGTTTTTCGCTCTGCGTTTGCATGTCAAAATTGTGTTTTTCTTTCTTATTTGCATATGGGGACGTGCCCTGGATTTCAGGGCGGGGCCTCGCCACCTTTCCCGCTCTGCAGCTGACCTGGACCGTGCTGCACCCTGTTGGATTTCTGAGCCACTGCGCCCGCCCCCGTTGGAAAAGGAGGGGGGAGGGGACACCGCAAGCCCCGCCGGCGCGCTCCTGCGCGCCGCCCGGTTGGTTAATTGCTCGCAAAATGCAAATGCTTTCATGGCGTCATCTCCGCCGAAGGGAAGGGGGTGCCATACGGGCACGGCTTTTCGTCTGGCTTGCAAGTAAGTAAGCCCTGGCCGAAATTGCTCTCTTGCTGCAGGCCCGCCGTCGCACCTGCGCTCGGCCGACCGCGGCCAGATTGACGGAGAAGACAGAGGCCGAGGGACACTTGCGCGTCGGCGGGAGTTTACAGGCTATCGCTTCTCGGCCTTTTGGCTAAGATCAAGTGTAGTATCTGTTCTTATCAGTTTAATATCTGATACGTCCCCTATCTGGGGACCAAATATTAAATTGATTTTTGGAACAGGGAGATGGAACAGGGGCTTGCTCCGTCCACTCCACGCATCGACCTGGTATTGCAGTGCTTCCGGGAGCGGTGCAGCTTCCCCTCTTTGGGGTGGGAAGTCGCAAAAGTCAAAAGCAGAAAAAGTTTTCGCACCACTTTCAGCCGTGCTGTCTTTCCGTTGTAGAGCCGCTCGGGCTCGCCCTTGTCGTGCCGCCGCCTTACTTTTCACCCGCTCGCTGGCCGGCCGCGCCGCAGGCTAAGCAGCCGCCTTCGGGGGTGTTTTTCGCTCTGCGTTTGCATGTCAAAATTGTGTTTTTCTTTCTTATTTGCATATGGGGACGTGCCCTGGATTTCAGGGCGGGGCCTCGCCACCTTTCCCGCTCTGCAGCTGACCTGGACCGTGCTGCACCCTGTTGGATTTCTGAGCCACTGCGCCCGCCCCCGTTGGAAAAGGAGGGGGGAGGGGACACCGCAAGCCCCGCCGGCGCGCTCCTGCGCGCCGCCCGGTTGGTTAATTGCTCGCAAAATGCAAATGCTTTCATGGCGTCATCTCCGCCGAAGGGAAGGGGGTGCCATACGGGCACGGCTTTTCGTCTGGCTTGCAAGTAAGTAAGCCCTGGCCGAAATTGCTCTCTTGCTGCAGGCCCGCCGTCGCACCTGCGCTCGGCCGACCGCGGCCAGATTGACGGAGAAGACAGAGGCCGAGGGACACTTGCGCGTCGGCGGGAGTTTACAGGCTATCGCTTCTCGGCCTTTTGGCTAAGATCAAGTGTAGTATCTGTTCTTATCAGTTTAATATCTGATACGTCCCCTATCTGGGGACCAAATATTAAATTGATTTTTGGAACAGGGAGATGGAACAGGGGCTTGCTCCGTCCACTCCACGCATCGACCTGGTATTGCAGTGCTTCCGGGAGCGGTGCAGCTTCCCCTCTTTGGGGTGGGAAGTCGCAAAAGTCAAAAGCAGAAAAAGTTTTCGCACCACTTTCAGCCGTGCTGTCTTTCCGTTGTAGAGCCGCTCGGGCTCGCCCTTGTCGTGCCGCCGCCTTACTTTTCACCCGCTCGCTGGCCGGCCGCGCCGCAGGCTAAGCAGCCGCCTTCGGGGGTGTTTTTCGCTCTGCGTTTGCATGTCAAAATTGTGTTTTTCTTTCTTATTTGCATATGGGGACGTGCCCTGGATTTCAGGGCGGGGCCTCGCCACCTTTCCCGCTCTGCAGCTGACCTGGACCGTGCTGCACCCTGTTGGATTTCTGAGCCACTGCGCCCGCCCCCGTTGGAAAAGGAGGGGGGAGGGGACACCGCAAGCCCCGCCGGCGCGCTCCTGCGCGCCGCCCGGTTGGTTAATTGCTCGCAAAATGCAAATGCTTTCATGGCGTCATCTCCGCCGAAGGGAAGGGGGTGCCATACGGGCACGGCTTTTCGTCTGGCTTGCAAGTAAGTAAGCCCTGGCCGAAATTGCTCTCTTGCTGCAGGCCCGCCGTCGCACCTGCGCTCGGCCGACCGCGGCCAGATTGACGGAGAAGACAGAGGCCGAGGGACACTTGCGCGTCGGCGGGAGTTTACAGGCTATCGCTTCTCGGCCTTTTGGCTAAGATCAAGTGTAGTATCTGTTCTTATCAGTTTAATATCTGATACGTCCCCTATCTGGGGACCAAATATTAAATTGATTTTTGGAACAGGGAGATGGAACAGGGGCTTGCTCCGTCCACTCCACGCATCGACCTGGTATTGCAGTGCTTCCGGGAGCGGTGCAGCTTCCCCTCTTTGGGGTGGGAAGTCGCAAAAGTCAAAAGCAGAAAAAGTTTTCGCACCACTTTCAGCCGTGCTGTCTTTCCTTTGTAGAGCCGCTCGGGCTCGCCCTTGTCGTGCCGCCGCCTTACTTTTCACCCGCTCGCTGGCCGGCCGCGCCGCAGGCTAAGCAGCCGCCTTCGGGGGTGTTTTTCGCTCTGCGTTTGCATATCAAAATTGTGTTTTTCTTTCTTATTTGCATATGGGGACGTGCCCTGGATTTCAGGGCGGGGCCTCGCCACCTTTCCCGCTCTGCAGCTGACCTGGACCGTGCTGCACCCTGTTGGATTTCTGAGCCACTGCGCCCGCCCCCGTTGGAAAAGGAGGGGGGAGGGGACACCGCAAGCCCCGCCGGCGCGCTCCTGCGCGCCGCCCGGTTGGTTAATTGCTCGCAAAATGCAAATGCTTTCATGGCGTCATCTCCGCCGAAGGGAAGGGGGTGCCATACGGGCACGGCTTTTCGTCTGGCTTGCAAGTAAGTAAGCCCTGGCCGAAATTGCTCTCTTGCTGCAGGCCCGCCGTCGCACCTGCGCTCGGCCGACCGCGGCCAGATTGACGGAGAAGACAGAGGCCGAGGGACACTTGCGCGTCGGCGGGAGTTTACAGGCTATCGCTTCTCGGCCTTTTGGCTAAGATCAAGTGTAGTATCTGTTCTTATCAGTTTAATATCTGATACGTCCCCTATCTGGGGACCAAATATTAAATTGATTTTTGGAACAGGGAGATGGAACAGGGGCTTGCTCCGTCCACTCCACGCATCGACCTGGTATTGCAGTGCTTCCGCGAGCGGTGCAGCTTCCCCTCTTTGGGGTGGGAAGTCGCAAAAGTCAAAAGCAGAAAAAGTTTTCGCACCACTTTCAGCCGTGCTGTCTTTCCTTTGTAGAGCCGCTCGGGCTCGCCCTGGTCGTGCCGCCGCCTTACTTTTCACCCGCTCGCTGGCCGGCCGCGCCGCAGGCTAAGCAGCCGCCTTCGGGGGTGTTTTTCGCTCTGCGTTTGCATGTCAAAATTGTGTTTTTCTTTCTTATTTGCATATGGGGACGTGCCCTGGATTTCAGGGCGGGGCCTCGCCACCTTTCCCGCTCTGCAGCTGACCTGGACCGTGCTGCACCCTGTTGGATTTCTGAGCCACTGCGCCCGCCCCCGTTGGAAAAGGAGGGGGGAGGGGACACCGCAAGCCCCGCCGGCGCGCTCCTGCGCGCCGCCCGGTTGGTTAATTGCTCGCAAAATGCAAATGCTTTCATGGCGTCATCTCCGCCGAAGGGAAGGGGGTGCCATACGGGCACGGCTTTTCGTCTGGCTTGCAAGTAAGTAAGCCCTGGCCGAAATTGCTCTCTTGCTGCAGGCCCGCCGTCGCACCTGCGCTCGGCCGACCGCGGCCAGATTGACGGAGAAGACAGAGGCCGAGGGACACTTGCGCGTCGGCGGGAGTTTACAGGCTATCGCTTCTCGGCCTTTTGGCTAAGATCAAGTGTAGTATCTGTTCTTATCAGTTTAATATCTGATACGTCCCCTATCTGGGGACCAAATATTAAATTGATTTTTGGAACAGGGAGATGGAACAGGGGCTTGCTCCGTCCACTCCACGCATCGACCTGGTATTGCAGTGCTTCCGGGAGCGGTGCAGCTTCCCCTCTTTGGGGTGGGAAGTCGCAAAAGTCAAAAGCAGAAAAAGTTTTCGCACCACTTTCAGCCGTGCTGTCTTTCCGTTGTAGAGCCGCTCGGGCTCGCCCTTGTCGTGCCGCCGCCTTACTTTTCACCCGCTCGCTGGCCGGCCGCGCCGCAGGCTAAGCAGCCGCCTTCGGGGATGTTTTTCGCTCTGCGTTTGCATGTCAAAATTGTGTTTTTCTTTCTTATTTGCATATGGGGACGTGCCCTGGATTTCAGGGCGGGGCCTCGCCACCTTTCCCGCTCTGCAGCTGACCTGGACCGTGCTGCACCCTGTTGGATTTCTGAGCCACTGCGCCCGCCCCCGTTGGAAAAGGAGGGGGGAGGGGACACCGCAAGCCCCGCCGGCGCGCTCCTGCGCGCCGCCCGGTTGGTTAATTGCTCGCAAAATGCAAATGCTTTCATGGCGTCATCTCCGCCGAAGGGAAGGGGGTGCCATACGGGCACGGCTTTTCGTCTGGCTTGCAAGTAAGTAAGCCCTGGCCGAAATTGCTCTCTTGCTGCAGGCCCGCCGTCGCACCTGCGCTCGGCCGACCGCGGCCAGATTGACGGAGAAGACAGAGGCCGAGGGACACTTGCGCGTCGGCGGGAGTTTACAGGCTATCGCTTCTCGGCCTTTTGGCTAAGATCAAGTGTAGTATCTGTTCTTATCAGTTTAATATCTGATACGTCCCCTATCTGGGGACCAAATATTAAATTGATTTTTGGAACAGGGAGATGGAACAGGGGCTTGCTCCGTCCACTCCACGCATCGACCTGGTATTGCAGTGCTTCCGGGAGCGGTGCAGCTTCCCCTCTTTGGGGTGGGAAGTCGCAAAAGTCAAAAGCAGAAAAAGTTTTCGCACCACTTTCAGCCGTGCTGTCTTTCCTTTGTAGAGCCGCTCGGGCTCGCCCTTGTCGTGCCGCCGCCTTACTTTTCACCCGCTCGCTGGCCGGCCGCGCCGCAGGCTAAGCAGCCGCCTTCGGGGGTGTTTTTCGCTCTGCGTTTGCATGTCAAAATTGTGTTTTTCTTTCTTATTTGCATATGGGGACGTGCCCTGGATTTCAGGGCGGGGCCTCGCCACCTTTCCCGCTCTGCAGCTGACCTGGACCGTGCTGCACCCTGTTGGATTTCTGAGCCACTGCGCCCGCCCCCGTTGGAAAAGGAGGGGGGAGGGGACACCGCAAGCCCCGCCGGCGCGCTCCTGCGCGCCGCCCGGTTGGTTAATTGCTCGCAAAATGCAAATGCTTTCATGGCGTCATCTCCGCCGAAGGGAAGGGGGTGCCATACGGGCACGGCTTTTCGTCTGGCTTGCAAGTAAGTAAGCCCTGGCCGAAATTGCTCTCTTGCTGCAGGCCCGCCGTCGCACCTGCGCTCGGCCGACCGCGGCCAGATTGACGGAGAAGACAGAGGCCGAGGGACACTTGCGCGTCGGCGGGAGTTTACAGGCTATCGCTTCTCGGCCTTTTGGCTAAGATCAAGTGTAGTATCTGTTCTTATCAGTTTAATATCTGATACGTCCCCTATCTGGGGACCAAATATTAAATTGATTTTTGGAACAGGGAGATGGAACAGGGGCTTGCTCCGTCCACTCCACGCATCGACCTGGTATTGCAGTGCTTCCGCGAGCGGTGCAGCTTCCCCTCTTTGGGGTGGGAAGTCGCAAAAGTCAAAAGCAGAAAAAGTTTTCGCACCACTTTCAGCCGTGCTGTCTTTCCGTTGTAGAGCCGCTCGGGCTCGCCCTTGTCGTGCCGCCGCCTTACTTTTCACCCGCTCGCTGGCCGGCCGCGCCGCAGGCTAAGCAGCCGCCTTCGGGGGTGTTTTTCGCTCTGCGTTTGCATGTCAAAATTGTGTTTTTCTTTCTTATTTGCATATGGGGACGTGCCCTGGATTTCAGGGCGGGGCCTCGCCACCTTTCCCGCTCTGCAGCTGACCTGGACCGTGCTGCACCCTGTTGGATTTCTGAGCCACTGCGCCCGCCCCCGTTGGAAAAGGAGGGGGGAGGGGACACCGCAAGCCCCGCCGGCGCGCTCCTGCGCGCCGCCCGGTTGGTTAATTGCTCGCAAAATGCAAATGCTTTCATGGCGTCATCTCCGCCGAAGGGAAGGGGGTGCCATACGGGCACGGCTTTTCGTCTGGCTTGCAAGTAAGTAAGCCCTGGCCGAAATTGCTCTCTTGCTGCAGGCCCGCCGTCGCACCTGCGCTCGGCCGACCGCGGCCAGATTGACGGAGAAGACAGAGGCCGAGGGACACTTGCGCGTCGGCGGGAGTTTACAGGCTATCGCTTCTCGGCCTTTTGGCTAAGATCAAGTGTAGTATCTGTTCTTATCAGTTTAATATCTGATACGTCCCCTATCTGGGGACCAAATATTAAATTGATTTTTGGAACAGGGAGATGGAACAGGGGCTTGCTCCGTCCACTCCACGCATCGACCTGGTATTGCAGTGCTTCCGGGAGCGGTGCAGCTTCCCCTCTTTGGGGTGGGAAGTCGCAAAAGTCAAAAGCAGAAAAAGTTTTCGCACCACTTTCAGCCGTGCTGTCTTTCCGTTGTAGAGCCGCTCGGGCTCGCCCTTGTCGTGCCGCCGCCTTACTTTTCACCCGCTCGCTGGCCGGCCGCGCCGCAGGCTAAGCAGCCGCCTTCGGGGGTGTTTTTCGCTCTGCGTTTGCATGTCAAAATTGTGTTTTTCTTTCTTATTTGCATATGGGGACGTGCCCTGGATTTCAGGGCGGGGCCTCGCCACCTTTCCCGCTCTGCAGCTGACCTGGACCGTGCTGCACCCTGTTGGATTTCTGAGCCACTGCGCCCGCCCCCGTTGGAAAAGGAGGGGGGAGGGGACACCGCAAGCCCCGCCGGCGCGCTCCTGCGCGCCGCCCGGTTGGTTAATTGCTCGCAAAATGCAAATGCTTTCATGGCGTCATCTCCGCCGAAGGGAAGGGGGTGCCATACGGGCACGGCTTTTCGTCTGGCTTGCAAGTAAGTAAGCCCTGGCCGAAATTGCTCTCTTGCTGCAGGCCCGCCGTCGCACCTGCGCTCGGCCGACCGCGGCCAGATTGACGGAGAAGACAGAGGCCGAGGGACACTTGCGCGTCGGCGGGAGTTTACAGGCTATCGCTTCTCGGCCTTTTGGCTAAGATCAAGTGTAGTATCTGTTCTTATCAGTATTTGCTTGATTCTGATGCTAATTGACCTTGTGTCGCGATACTGGTGTTTCTGGTTTGGCTGCATTTTCATGCTGGCTTCGGCCTTGATCCAATCAGAGCAGAGCGATCTGCATAGATGGCGACTGAGGGAGCAGTGAGCGACGAAACCCGAGAAAGGAGCTATCGGGAGCAGAAACCGAGGCCGCCGGAGGAGGAGCGATTGCGGGAGCCCGGAGTGGAGAGCGACCTGCAGCGCGAGGTGGCGGCCGACCATGCAGCGAGGTCGAGAGCCTGCAGCGGAGAGCGATCGGCAGGCGAGAGGGCGGCCAACGAAGGAGCGAGCTCGGGAGGCCGGGGCGGAGAGCGATTGGCAGGCATAACGTCGGCCAATGAGGAAGCGAGCCCGGGACTCCAGGGTGGAGAGCGATTGGCAGGCGAGACGAGGGCCAAGCAAGCAGCAAGCTTGGCAGCCCGGGGCAGAGAGCGATTGGCAGGCGCGACGGCGGCCAATGGAACAGCGAGCTCGAGAGCCTGGAGTGACGGGCGACCTGCAAGCGAGATTGCAGCAAACCGAGGAGCGAGACAGGGAGTCCGGAACACTGTCCGAGTCACAGTGAAGAAGGTGGAGGGACAATCGCCCATCGACCGCTCCCTTTTTGTGAAGAGGATCTTGACCGGATGCTGCGGATTCCAAGTTGCGGATATCTTCGCTCTGCAGGATTTCCCCAGCAGTGGACATTTTGATGTGACGTTCAGGAACGTCGCGGCATGCCTGAAATTTCTGCAGGCAGTTAAGGAAAAGGGGAGTGAAACGCTGCTTTCAGTTATGACTGCCGAGCCTCTATTCACTCTCCCAACACAAAGAAACCGGGTGGTCACTGTACACATGTACAACCCGCACATCCCTGTGGTCGATGTGCTGACGTTCCTCGGCAGATACGTCGACAGTGTCGGGAACAGCGTTGACGTAAATGACCTGTTTGGGATCTGGACCAGCAAACGCCAGATCAAAGTAACCCTGAAAGTGGATGCCAAAGGAGCCATCCAGCACCTCCCCTCCAGCTTCGCCATCGGTGGAAGCCGGGGCTACATGGTGTACGCGGGACAACCCAGGGTGTGTCGAACCTGCGGGAGATCCGGGCACGTGGCGGCGACCTGCACTGTCACCATCTGTCGCAACTGCAAGCAGGAAGGCCACCAGACGAAGGATTGCAAGGAGAGCAAGTGCTGCAACTTGTGCGGGGAGACAGGCCATCTCTACAAGGCCTGCCCAAGGCGCAGCAGCAGCTATGCGCAGGCAATTAAAGGACCTGTCAACAAGGCCGCCTCAAAGGAGACCAGCACCGCTCCCACCGCAGAGGCCCTCACTGGAAACGACCAAACCCAGGCAACCAGCACTCAGCCTCCTCCCCAACAGCCAGAGACCATGGAAGAGGAGGCAGCTGGAGAACAACAACTGGGAGAATGGCAGGAGGTCAAACGAAAGAACAAGAAAAAAAGCCTCCCCCAAAGAGAGAGGCCGCCAAAGTCCAGGCCTGTGGAAAAAAGGCGGCACCCGCCCCAAACGGGCAACACCAGCAGCTGCTCATCTGATGAGGAAGGGCAAGAAAAGAACAGTCACCAACAACAAAAAAAGTGGCTGAGCGAAAAGAAACAAACAGGAGTGATCACCGTGCCCCAGAACACCGGTAGCAACGAAGGGCACAACGCAGCCCAGCTCCAGACCGCCGGGAGCGGCCAAGTTCCCGACGCTCCCCAGCTCCAGACCGCCGGGAGTGGCCAAGTGCCTGACGCTCCCCAGCTCCAGACCGCCGGGAGCGGCCAAGTGCCCGACGCTCCCCAGCTCCAGACCGCCGGGAGCGGCCAAGAGCCCGACGCTCCCCAGCTACAGACTGCCGGGAGCAGCCAAGTGCCCGACGCTCCCCAGCTCCAGACAACCGGGAGCAGCGGAGCGTCCACCATACCCCAGCTCCGGGAAACCGGGAGCAATGAAGCGACCGATGCACACCTGCTCCGGGAAACCGGGAGCCACGACACCACAGGCGACAGGCTGAGGGAAGAACCATCCACGAATGAGGAAGAAGACTTCTTCTCACCGCCGTCATCCCCCTGCCGGTACAGCAACCCCTCAAGAGACCAGGGCGAGTTCCTCAGCCCAGGGCAAGTACAGTCTTTCTCTAACACTGTGTGTATGCAGGTCCAGCCCCAAGGGATGGAAACAGCATAAAGGACTGCTTATTAAAATGGGACTTGAACTCTATTTAAAATTTAAAATGGGTTTAAAAATTGCAAGCATAAACGTGCGTAGCATCAAAAGCACGACGCGATGTGTTTCCACCTTGGGGTACCTTGCCAAGGTCAAGGCCGACCTACTGTTCCTGCAGGAGTGCGGCCTACCGCACTTCAGCAACTACAGGCAGTGGTCGCGATGGTGGCCCCACGGCCAATCGATATGGTCAGGAGGCAACGATTGCCGTGCCTCCGGCCTGGGTATTCTGCTGCGGGGAGGTGACTTCACCATCACCGAAGTTAAGGAGGTGGTGGGTGGCCGCCTCCTCGTAGCAGACGTACTGTACAAGAACGCCCCGCTCAGGCTGATCAATGTGTACGCCCCGGCTCTCAAGAACGAGCGGCTGGCCGTCTTCCAGCAGCTACCGCTGCTGCTGGCGACGTCCAGGCCGGTTATTCTGGGCGGTGACTTCAACTGCATCATCGATGCGGCTGGGCGATCCGGCAGAGCCGACAGCAAACTGGACGCCACGTCCAGACTCCTGATGGAAGCGGTAAAAGACGCCAAGCTGCACGACATCTTCAGCAACCCTGCAGATGGAGCGCCGCGCAGATACACCTGGTCCAGGCCAGACGGGTCTGTCCGTTCCAGGATAGACTTCCTGTTTGTGTCCCAAGCTCTCTCGGTCAGATCCACCGACGTCAAGCCGGTGTTCTTCTCTGACCACTGCCTCTTACTAGCCGACTGTCACCCACAGGAAGACCAGAAAGTAGGCAGGGGGATATGGAAGCTGAACGTGAAACTGTTGACCCCAGAAAACATTGAGGAACTCAAAAGGGATTACAAAGGTTGGAGAACCGTGAAACCCCTCTTTGATTCCCCGGCGCACTGGTGGGAAACGATCAAGACGAACATCAAGAGGTTCTTCATCCTCAAAGGTGTTCAGAAGGCGAGAGAGGGACAGAGGGAAATGTCCCGACTCCAGAAAAGCATGCAGAATCTGCTCCTGCTGCAGTCGATGGGAGTCAATGTCGGGGAGGAACTCCAAGAGGTGAAGGGCCAGCAAGCCTCGCTCTATGCCTCAGAGTCCTCCAAGATCATCTTCCGCTCCAGAGTCCGCTCCGTGGAGCAGGACGAGACGTGCTCGCGTTTCTTCTTCCAAAAGGTACACAGAGGGAGCTCTGTGATCCACAGCCTGAAGGAGGAAGACGGCTCTGTGACGTCCTCGCAGCCTGACATGCGAAGGATCAGCAAATCCTTTTATGCCGGGCTGTACGACGCGAAGCCCACAGACAGCGCGGCCTCCCAGTCTTTCCTGTCGTCTATCTCGGAGGTGCTAGACGACAGCAAGCGGGAGAGTCTGGATCACCCGCTAACTCTGGACGAGCTGACAAAGGCCGTCCGGTCCTTCGAGACGAGTAAAACTCCCGGAAGCGACGGCCTACCGGTCGAGTTGTATTCGGCTCTGTGGGACTGGATGGGCCCAGACCTGCTGGAAGTGTACGGGGGTATGCTTCTGGCTGGCAGCATGTCAGAATCGATGAGGAAAGGCATCATCACCCTCATCTACAAGCAGAAAGGGGAGAGGGAAGAAATCAGAAACTGGCGGCCCATTTCGCTGCTTAATGTGGACTACAAGATTCTGTCCAAGGTCATCGCCAACAGGGTCAAGTCTGCTCTGGAGCTGGTGATCCACCCGGATCAGACCTGTGCCGTACCCGGCAGGAAGATCTCTGATAGCCTCGCGCTACTCAGGGATACGATCGCCTACGTGCGGGACAGGGGGGTGCACACCTGCTTAATCAGCTTGGACCAGGAGAAGGCTTTCGACAGAATATCGCACACGTACATGATGGACGTGCTCTCCAAAATGGGGTTTGGGGAGGGAATCTGCAATTGGATCCAACTGCTCTACACAGACATCAGTAGCGCAGTCCTAATCAATGGGTGGGAATCAGAAAGCTTCCCGATCAAATCTGGAGTCAGGCAGGGCTGTCCTCTCTCCTCCGTCTTGTTCGTGTGTTGTATCGAACCCTTTGCCCAATCCATCAGAAGGGATTCGAGCATTGGAGGGGTGACGATCCCAGGCAGCGGAGGCACTCAGGTTAAGACCTCCCTGTACATGGATGACGTCGCCGTCTTTTGCTCGGATCCGCTGTCGGTCCGCAGACTGCTGAGCATCTGCGACCAATTTGAACTGGCCTCGGGAGCGAAAGTAAATCGCAGCAAAAGCGAGGCCATGTTCTTTGGGAACTGGGCCGACCGTTCCTTTGTCCCCTTCACCGTCAGGTCAGATTACCTGAAGGTGCTGGGAATATGGTTCGGAGCGGCTGGGGCATGCAAAAAAAACTGGGAGGAGCGTATCTCCAAGGCACGCCAGAAACTGGGAATGTGGGAGCAGCGCTCCCTGTCGATCGTGGGAAAGAACCTGGTCATCAGGTGCGAAGTGCTGTCAGTGCTGCTGTACGTGGCGCAGGTGTGGCCCATACCCCGACCCTGCGCCGCCGCAGTCACCCGAGCCGTCTTCCACTTTATCTGGAGATCGAAAATGGACCGTGTCCGGAGGGACACGATGTACAAATCTCCAGAGAAAGGGGGAAAGAACGTACCAAACGTCGCCCTCATCCTGATGGCCACCTTTGTGTGCGGCTGCATCAAACTGTGCACAGACCCTCGGTACGCAAACACCAAGTGTCACTACGTGCTGAGGTTCTACCTGACCCCGGTGTTGCGAAGGATGGGTCTGGCGACGCTGCCGCGGAACGCTCCATCCAGTTGGACCGTGCCAAACCACCTGTCCTTCGTGGAAAAGTTTTTCACGGCAAACACCTTTGACCACAAAGCTGTCAAGCAGTGGTCAGCACGAAACGTCCTCGAGACCCTACGGGAAAAGGAGATGGTAGATCCTCTCGGATGGTTCCCTGAGCAGACTGTCGAAGTCATTTGGCAGAATGCCTCATCGCCAGAACTCACAAACAAGCACCAAGACGTAGCTTGGCTGGTGGTGAGAAGGGCCCTCCCCGTCAGATCCTTCATGCACTCCCGACGTCTCTGCTCCACCGCACGCTGTCCGCGAGGAGGCTGCGCTTGGGACGAGACCGTCATCCATCTCCTTCTGGAATGTGCCTTTGCACAGAAGGTCTGGAAAGAGATGCAGTGGTCTTTGTCGAGGTTCATCCCGAGCAGCTCGGTAACACAGGACTCTGTGCTCTACGGACTGTTCCCAGGGACGCACACCGAGACAAACATCAACTGCTGCTGGAAGATCATCAACTCGGTGAAAGACGCCCTTTGGTCTGCCCGAAACTTGCTGATCTTCCAGAGCAAGGAGATGTCCACGACCGAGTGTTGCAGATTGGCACATTCCAAGGTCCGGGAGTACGTGCTGAGGGACGCACTAAAGGTTGGTGCCGCCGCCGCCAAGGCACGATGGGGAAGGGCCACAGTTTAAGGCCCTCCCGCCAGTGTAGACTGAGGGGCTGAAACCAGTGGAAAACCCCCCCCTCGGGCCGCATGACGTACAAGTGTGTTAATTGTAAAGCACTTGTAATCTGTGAATGTAAATAGAGTACCATGTACAGCATTCATGTGTATTATTAAGCCATATATAATACGGTTGGTGGATTGTAATGTAATGTATTTTGAGAAATGTTGGAATGCATCTCGGCCCCCCTTGGGCTGTATGACTGATAAAACATGTAATGAAAATGTACCTGTTTGTGTAAAGAGAGTACCATGTACTGCTTTCATCTGTAATATGATTTGTGGAGTGTATGTTGTTATATATTGAAACATGCTTTGATATATGTAATGATAAATGTAATGTAATTTGTAAATTGAGTGCCATGTGCTGAAGTTAATTTGCACTGTACCAGATGTGGACTGCATTGTCATGTACATGAACAAAGATTTTTATGAATAAAGCATATATATTGAAAAAAAAAAAAAAAAAAAAAAAAAAAAAAAAAAAAAAAATCTGTTCTTATCAGTTTAATATCTGATACGTCCCCTATCTGGGGACCAAATATTAAATTGATTTTTGGAACAGGGAGATGGAACAGGGGCTTGCTCCGTCCACTCCACGCATCGACCTGGTATTGCAGTGCTTCCGGGAGCGGTGCAGCTTCCCCTCTTTGGGGTGGGAAGTCGCAAAAGTCAAAAGCAGAAAAAGTTTTCGCACCACTTTCAGCCGTGCTGTCTTTCCTTTGTAGAGCCGCTCGGGCTCGCCCTTGTCGTGCCGCCGCCTTACTTTTCACCCGCTCGCTGGCCGGCCGCGCCGCAGGCTAAGCAGCCGCCTTCGGGGGTGTTTTTCGCTCTGCGTTTGCATGTCAAAATTGTGTTTTTCTTTCTTATTTGCATATGGGGACGTGCCCTGGATTTCAGGGCGGGGCCTCGCCACCTTTCCCGCTCTGCAGCTGACCTGGACCGTGCTGCACCCTGTTGGATTTCTGAGCCACTGCGCCCGCCCCCGTTGGAAAAGGAGGGGGGAGGGGACACCGCAAGCCCCGCCGGCGCGCTCCTGCGCGCCGCCCGGTTGGTTAATTGCTCGCAAAATGCAAATGCTTTCATGGCGTCATCTCCGCCGAAGGGAAGGGGGTGCCATACGGGCACGGCTTTTCGTCTGGCTTGCAAGTAAGTAAGCCCTGGCCGAAATTGCTCTCTTGCTGCAGGCCCGCCGTCGCACCTGCGCTCGGCCGACCGCGGCCAGATTGACGGAGAAGACAGAGGCCGAGGGACACTTGCGCGTCGGCGGGAGTTTACAGGCTATCGCTTCTCGGCCTTTTGGCTAAGATCAAGTGTAGTATCTGTTCTTATCAGTTTATGATAAATGTAATGTAATTTGTAAATTGAGTGCCATGTGCTGAAGTTAATTTGCACTGTACCAGATGTGGACTGCATTGTCATGTACATGAACAAAGATTTTTATGAATAAAGCATATATATTGAAAAAAAAAAAAAAAAATCTGTTCTTATCAGTTTAATATCTGATACGTCCCCTATCTGGGGACCAAATATTAAATTGATTTTTGGAACAGGGAGATGGAACAGGGGCTTGCTCCGTCCACTCCACGCATCGACCTGGTATTGCAGTGCTTCCGGGAGCGGTGCAGCTTCCCCTCTTTGGGGTGGGAAGTCGCAAAAGTCAAAAGCAGAAAAAGTTTTCGCACCACTTTCAGCCGTGCTGTCTTTCCTTTGTAGAGCCGCTCGGGCTCGCCCTTGTCGTGCCGCCGCCTTACTTTTCACCCGCTCGCTGGCCGGCCGCGCCGCAGGCTAAGCAGCCGCCTTCGGGGGTGTTTTTCGCTCTGCGTTTGCATGTCAAAATTGTGTTTTTCTTTCTTATTTGCATATGGGGACGTGCCCTGGATTTCAGGGCGGGGCCTCGCCACCTTTCCCGCTCTGCAGCTGACCTGGACCGTGCTGCACCCTGTTGGATTTCTGAGCCACTGCGCCCGCCCCCGTTGGAAAAGGAGGGGGGAGGGGACACCGCAAGCCCCGCCGGCGCGCTCCTGCGCGCCGCCCGGTTGGTTAATTGCTCGCAAAATGCAAATGCTTTCATGGCGTCATCTCCGCCGAAGGGAAGGGGGTGCCATACGGGCACGGCTTTTCGTCTGGCTTGCAAGTAAGTAAGCCCTGGCCGAAATTGCTCTCTTGCTGCAGGCCCGCCGTCGCACCTGCGCTCGGCCGACCGCGGCCAGATTGACGGAGAAGACAGAGGCCGAGGGACACTTGCGCGTCGGCGGGAGTTTACAGGCTATCGCTTCTCGGCCTTTTGGCTAAGATCAAGTGTAGTATCTGTTCTTATCAGTTTAATATCTGATACGTCCCCTATCTGGGGACCAAATATTAAATTGATTTTTGGAACAGGGAGATGGAACAGGGGCTTGCTCCGTCCACTCCACGCATCGACCTGGTATTGCAGTGCTTCCGGGAGCGGTGCAGCTTCCCCTCTTTGGGGTGGGAAGTCGCAAAAGTCAAAAGCAGAAAAAGTTTTCGCACCACTTTCAGCCGTGCTGTCTTTCCTTTGTAGAGCCGCTCGGGCTCGCCCTTGTCGTGCCGCCGCCTTACTTTTCACCCGCTCGCTGGCCGGCCGCGCCGCAGGCTAAGCAGCCGCCTTCGGGGGTGTTTTTCGCTCTGCGTTTGCATGTCAAAATTGTGTTTTTCTTTCTTATTTGCATATGGGGACGTGCCCTGGATTTCAGGGCGGGGCCTCGCCACCTTTCCCGCTCTGCAGCTGACCTGGACCGTGCTGCACCCTGTTGGATTTCTGAGCCACTGCGCCCGCCCCCGTTGGAAAAGGAGGGGGGAGGGGACACCGCAAGCCCCGCCGGCGCGCTCCTGCGCGCCGCCCGGTTGGTTAATTGCTCGCAAAATGCAAATGCTTTCATGGCGTCATCTCCGCCGAAGGGAAGGGGGTGCCATACGGGCACGGCTTTTCGTCTGGCTTGCAAGTAAGTAAGCCCTGGCCGAAATTGCTCTCTTGCTGCAGGCCCGCCGTCGCACCTGCGCTCGGCCGACCGCGGCCAGATTGACGGAGAAGACAGAGGCCGAGGGACACTTGCGCGTCGGCGGGAGTTTACAGGCTATCGCTTCTCGGCCTTTTGGCTAAGATCAAGTGTAGTATCTGTTCTTATCAGTTTAATATCTGATACGTCCCCTATCTGGGGACCAAATATTAAATTGATTTTTGGAACAGGGAGATGGAACAGGGGCTTGCTCCGTCCACTCCACGCATCGACCTGGTATTGCAGTGCTTCCGGGAGCGGTGCAGCTTCCCCTCTTTGGGGTGGGAAGTCGCAAAAGTCAAAAGCAGAAAAAGTTTTCGCACCACTTTCAGCCGTGCTGTCTTTCCTTTGTAGAGCCGCTCGGGCTCGCCCTTGTCGTGCCGCCGCCTTACTTTTCACCCGCTCGCTGGCCGGCCGCGCCGCAGGCTAAGCAGCCGCCTTCGGGGGTGTTTTTCGCTCTGCGTTTGCATGTCAAAATTGTGTTTTTCTTTCTTATTTGCATATGGGGACGTGCCCTGGATTTCAGGGCGGGGCCTCGCCACCTTTCCCGCTCTGCAGCTGACCTGGACCGTGCTGCACCCTGTTGGATTTCTGAGCCACTGCGCCCGCCCCCGTTGGAAAAGGAGGGGGGAGGGGACACCGCAAGCCCCGCCGGCGCGCTCCTGCGCGCCGCCCGGTTGGTTAATTGCTCGCAAAATGCAAATGCTTTCATGGCGTCATCTCCGCCGAAGGGAAGGGGGTGCCATACGGGCACGGCTTTTCGTCTGGCTTGCAAGTAAGTAAGCCCTGGCCGAAATTGCTCTCTTGCTGCAGGCCCGCCGTCGCACCTGCGCTCGGCCGACCGCGGCCAGATTGACGGAGAAGACAGAGGCCGAGGGACACTTGCGCGTCGGCGGGAGTTTACAGGCTATCGCTTCTCGGCCTTTTGGCTAAGATCAAGTGTAGTATCTGTTCTTATCAGTTTAATATCTGATACGTCCCCTATCTGGGGACCAAATATTAAATTGATTTTTGGAACAGGGAGATGGAACAGGGGCTTGCTCCGTCCACTCCACGCATCGACCTGGTATTGCAGTGCTTCCGGGAGCGGTGCAGCTTCCCCTCTTTGGGGTGGGAAGTCGCAAAAGTCAAAAGCAGAAAAAGTTTTCGCACCACTTTCAGCCGTGCTGTCTTTCCTTTGTAGAGCCGCTCGGGCTCGCCCTTGTCGTGCCGCCGCCTTACTTTTCACCCGCTCGCTGGCCGGCCGCGCCGCAGGCTAAGCAGCCGCCTTCGGGGGTGTTTTTCGCTCTGCGTTTGCATGTCAAAATTGTGTTTTTCTTTCTTATTTGCATATGGGGACGTGCCCTGGATTTCAGGGCGGGGCCTCGCCACCTTTCCCGCTCTGCAGCTGACCTGGACCGTGCTGCACCCTGTTGGATTTCTGAGCCACTGCGCCCGCCCCCGTTGGAAAAGGAGGGGGGAGGGGACACCGCAAGCCCCGCCGGCGCGCTCCTGCGCGCCGCCCGGTTGGTTAATTGCTCGCAAAATGCAAATGCTTTCATGGCGTCATCTCCGCCGAAGGGAAGGGGGTGCCATACGGGCACGGCTTTTCGTCTGGCTTGCAAGTAAGTAAGCCCTGGCCGAAATTGCTCTCTTGCTGCAGGCCCGCCGTCGCACCTGCGCTCGGCCGACCGCGGCCAGATTGACGGAGAAGACAGAGGCCGAGGGACACTTGCGCGTCGGCGGGAGTTTACAGGCTATCGCTTCTCGGCCTTTTGGCTAAGATCAAGTGTAGTATCTGTTCTTATCAGTTTAATATCTGATACGTCCCCTATCTGGGGACCAAATATTAAATTGATTTTTGGAACAGGGAGATGGAACAGGGGCTTGCTCCGTCCACTCCACGCATCGACCTGGTATTGCAGTGCTTCCGGGAGCGGTGCAGCTTCCCCTCTTTGGGGTGGGAAGTCGCAAAAGTCAAAAGCAGAAAAAGTTTTCGCACCACTTTCAGCCGTGCTGTCTTTCCGTTGTAGAGCCGCTCGGGCTCGCCCTTGTCGTGCCGCCGCCTTACTTTTCACCCGCTCGCTGGCCGGCCGCGCCGCAGGCTAAGCAGCCGCCTTCGGGGGTGTTTTTCGCTCTGCGTTTGCATGTCAAAATTGTGTTTTTCTTTCTTATTTGCATATGGGGACGTGCCCTGGATTTCAGGGCGGGGCCTCGCCACCTTTCCCGCTCTGCAGCTGACCTGGACCGTGCTGCACCCTGTTGGATTTCTGAGCCACTGCGCCCGCCCCCGTTGGAAAAGGAGGGGGGAGGGGACACCGCAAGCCCCGCCGGCGCGCTCCTGCGCGCCGCCCGGTTGGTTAATTGCTCGCAAAATGCAAATGCTTTCATGGCGTCATCTCCGCCGAAGGGAAGGGGGTGCCATACGGGCACGGCTTTTCGTCTGGCTTGCAAGTAAGTAAGCCCTGGCCGAAATTGCTCTCTTGCTGCAGGCCCGCCGTCGCACCTGCGCTCGGCCGACCGCGGCCAGATTGACGGAGAAGACAGAGGCCGAGGGACACTTGCGCGTCGGCGGGAGTTTACAGGCTATCGCTTCTCGGCCTTTTGGCTAAGATCAAGTGTAGTATCTGTTCTTATCAGTTTAATATCTGATACGTCCCCTATCTGGGGACCAAATATTAAATTGATTTTTGGAACAGGGAGATGGAACAGGGGCTTGCTCCGTCCACTCCACGCATCGACCTGGTATTGCAGTGCTTCCGGGAGCGGTGCAGCTTCCCCTCTTTGGGGTGGGAAGTCGCAAAAGTCAAAAGCAGAAAAAGTTTTCGCACCACTTTCAGCCGTGCTGTCTTTCCGTTGTAGAGCCGCTCGGGCTCGCCCTTGTCGTGCCGCCGCCTTACTTTTCACCCGCTCGCTGGCCGGCCGCGCCGCAGGCTAAGCAGCCGCCTTCGGGGGTGTTTTTCGCTCTGCGTTTGCATGTCAAAATTGTGTTTTTCTTTCTTATTTGCATATGGGGACGTGCCCTGGATTTCAGGGCGGGGCCTCGCCACCTTTCCCGCTCTGCAGCTGACCTGGACCGTGCTGCACCCTGTTGGATTTCTGAGCCACTGCGCCCGCCCCCGTTGGAAAAGGAGGGGGGAGGGGACACCGCAAGCCCCGCCGGCGCGCTCCTGCGCGCCGCCCGGTTGGTTAATTGCTCGCAAAATGCAAATGCTTTCATGGCGTCATCTCCGCCGAAGGGAAGGGGGTGCCATACGGGCACGGCTTTTCGTCTGGCTTGCAAGTAAGTAAGCCCTGGCCGAAATTGCTCTCTTGCTGCAGGCCCGCCGTCGCACCTGCGCTCGGCCGACCGCGGCCAGATTGACGGAGAAGACAGAGGCCGAGGGACACTTGCGCGTCGGCGGGAGTTTACAGGCTATCGCTTCTCGGCCTTTTGGCTAAGATCAAGTGTAGTATCTGTTCTTATCAGTTTAATATCTGATACGTCCCCTATCTGGGGACCAAATATTAAATTGATTTTTGGAACAGGGAGATGGAACAGGGGCTTGCTCCGTCCACTCCACGCATCGACCTGGTATTGCAGTGCTTCCGGGAGCGGTGCAGCTTCCCCTCTTTGGGGTGGGAAGTCGCAAAAGTCAAAAGCAGAAAAAGTTTTCGCACCACTTTCAGCCGTGCTGTCTTTCCTTTGTAGAGCCGCTCGGGCTCGCCCTTGTCGTGCCGCCGCCTTACTTTTCACCCGCTCGCTGGCCGGCCGCGCCGCAGGCTAAGCAGCCGCCTTCGGGGGTGTTTTTCGCTCTGCGTTTGCATGTCAAAATTGTGTTTTTCTTTCTTATTTGCATATGGGGACGTGCCCTGGATTTCAGGGCGGGGCCTCGCCACCTTTCCCGCTCTGCAGCTGACCTGGACCGTGCTGCACCCTGTTGGATTTCTGAGCCACTGCGCCCGCCCCCGTTGGAAAAGGAGGGGGGAGGGGACACCGCAAGCCCCGCCGGCGCGCTCCTGCGCGCCGCCCGGTTGGTTAATTGCTCGCAAAATGCAAATGCTTTCATGGCGTCATCTCCGCCGAAGGGAAGGGGGTGCCATACGGGCACGGCTTTTCGTCTGGCTTGCAAGTAAGTAAGCCCTGGCCGAAATTGCTCTCTTGCTGCAGGCCCGCCGTCGCACCTGCGCTCGGCCGACCGCGGCCAGATTGACGGAGAAGACAGAGGCCGAGGGACACTTGCGCGTCGGCGGGAGTTTACAGGCTATCGCTTCTCGGCCTTTTGGCTAAGATCAAGTGTAGTATCTGTTCTTATCAGTTTAATATCTGATACGTCCCCTATCTGGGGACCAAATATTAAATTGATTTTTGGAACAGGGAGATGGAACAGGGGCTTGCTCCGTCCACTCCACGCATCGACCTGGTATTGCAGTGCTTCCGGGAGCGGTGCAGCTTCCCCTCTTTGGGGTGGGAAGTCGCAAAAGTCAAAAGCAGAAAAAGTTTTCGCACCACTTTCAGCCGTGCTGTCTTTCCTTTGTAGAGCCGCTCGGGCTCGCCCTTGTCGTGCCGCCGCCTTACTTTTCACCCGCTCGCTGGCCGGCCGCGCCGCAGGCTAAGCAGCCGCCTTCGGGGGTGTTTTTCGCTCTGCGTTTGCATGTCAAAATTGTGTTTTTCTTTCTTATTTGCATATGGGGACGTGCCCTGGATTTCAGGGCGGGGCCTCGCCACCTTTCCCGCTCTGCAGCTGACCTGGACCGTGCTGCACCCTGTTGGATTTCTGAGCCACTGCGCCCGCCCCCGTTGGAAAAGGAGGGGGGAGGGGACACCGCAAGCCCCGCCGGCGCGCTCCTGCGCGCCGCCCGGTTGGTTAATTGCTCGCAAAATGCAAATGCTTTCATGGCGTCATCTCCGCCGAAGGGAAGGGGGTGCCATACGGGCACGGCTTTTCGTCTGGCTTGCAAGTAAGTAAGCCCTGGCCGAAATTGCTCTCTTGCTGCAGGCCCGCCGTCGCACCTGCGCTCGGCCGACCGCGGCCAGATTGACGGAGAAGACAGAGGCCGAGGGACACTTGCGCGTCGGCGGGAGTTTACAGGCTATCGCTTCTCGGCCTTTTGGCTAAGATCAAGTGTAGTATCTGTTCTTATCAGTTTAATATCTGATACGTCCCCTATCTGGGGACCAAATATTAAATTGATTTTTGGAACAGGGAGATGGAACAGGGGCTTGCTCCGTCCACTCCACGCATCGACCTGGTATTGCAGTGCTTCCGGGAGCGGTGCAGCTTCCCCTCTTTGGGGTGGGAAGTCGCAAAAGTCAAAAGCAGAAAAAGTTTTCGCACCACTTTCAGCCGTGCTGTCTTTCCTTTGTAGAGCCGCTCGGGCTCGCCCTTGTCGTGCCGCCGCCTTACTTTTCACCCGCTCGCTGGCCGGCCGCGCCGCAGGCTAAGCAGCCGCCTTCGGGGGTGTTTTTCGCTCTGCGTTTGCATGTCAAAATTGTGTTTTTCTTTCTTATTTGCATATGGGGACGTGCCCTGGATTTCAGGGCGGGGCCTCGCCACCTTTCCCGCTCTGCAGCTGACCTGGACCGTGCTGCACCCTGTTGGATTTCTGAGCCACTGCGCCCGCCCCCGTTGGAAAAGGAGGGGGGAGGGGACACCGCAAGCCCCGCCGGCGCGCTCCTGCGCGCCGCCCGGTTGGTTAATTGCTCGCAAAATGCAAATGCTTTCATGGCGTCATCTCCGCCGAAGGGAAGGGGGTGCCATACGGGCACGGCTTTTCGTCTGGCTTGCAAGTAAGTAAGCCCTGGCCGAAATTGCTCTCTTGCTGCAGGCCCGCCGTCGCACCTGCGCTCGGCCGACCGCGGCCAGATTGACGGAGAAGACAGAGGCCGAGGGACACTTGCGCGTCGGCGGGAGTTTACAGGCTATCGCTTCTCGGCCTTTTGGCTAAGATCAAGTGTAGTATCTGTTCTTATCAGTTTAATATCTGATACGTCCCCTATCTGGGGACCAAATATTAAATTGATTTTTGGAACAGGGAGATGGAACAGGGGCTTGCTCCGTCCACTCCACGCATCGACCTGGTATTGCAGTGCTTCCGGGAGCGGTGCAGCTTCCCCTCTTTGGGGTGGGAAGTCGCAAAAGTCAAAAGCAGAAAAAGTTTTCGCACCACTTTCAGCCGTGCTGTCTTTCCTTTGTAGAGCCGCTCGGGCTCGCCCTTGTCGTGCCGCCGCCTTACTTTTCACCCGCTCGCTGGCCGGCCGCGCCGCAGGCTAAGCAGCCGCCTTCGGGGGTGTTTTTCGCTCTGCGTTTGCATGTCAAAATTGTGTTTTTCTTTCTTATTTGCATATGGGGACGTGCCCTGGATTTCAGGGCGGGGCCTCGCCACCTTTCCCGCTCTGCAGCTGACCTGGACCGTGCTGCACCCTGTTGGATTTCTGAGCCACTGCGCCCGCCCCCGTTGGAAAAGGAGGGGGGAGGGGACACCGCAAGCCCCGCCGGCGCGCTCCTGCGCGCCGCCCGGTTGGTTAATTGCTCGCAAAATGCAAATGCTTTCATGGCGTCATCTCCGCCGAAGGGAAGGGGGTGCCATACGGGCACGGCTTTTCGTCTGGCTTGCAAGTAAGTAAGCCCTGGCCGAAATTGCTCTCTTGCTGCAGGCCCGCCGTCGCACCTGCGCTCGGCCGACCGCGGCCAGATTGACGGAGAAGACAGAGGCCGAGGGACACTTGCGCGTCGGCGGGAGTTTACAGGCTATCGCTTCTCGGCCTTTTGGCTAAGATCAAGTGTAGTATCTGTTCTTATCAGTTTAATATCTGATACGTCCCCTATCTGGGGACCAAATATTAAATTGATTTTTGGAACAGGGAGATGGAACAGGGGCTTGCTCCGTCCACTCCACGCATCGACCTGGTATTGCAGTGCTTCCGGGAGCGGTGCAGCTTCCCCTCTTTGGGGTGGGAAGTCGCAAAAGTCAAAAGCAGAAAAAGTTTTCGCACCACTTTCAGCCGTGCTGTCTTTCCTTTGTAGAGCCGCTCGGGCTCGCCCTTGTCGTGCCGCCGCCTTACTTTTCACCCGCTCGCTGGCCGGCCGCGCCGCAGGCTAAGCAGCCGCCTTCGGGGGTGTTTTTCGCTCTGCGTTTGCATATCAAAATTGTGTTTTTCTTTCTTATTTGCATATGGGGACGTGCCCTGGATTTCAGGGCGGGGCCTCGCCACCTTTCCCGCTCTGCAGCTGACCTGGACCGTGCTGCACCCTGTTGGATTTCTGAGCCACTGCGCCCGCCCCCGTTGGAAAAGGAGGGGGGAGGGGACACCGCAAGCCCCGCCGGCGCGCTCCTGCGCGCCGCCCGGTTGGTTAATTGCTCGCAAAATGCAAATGCTTTCATGGCGTCATCTCCGCCGAAGGGAAGGGGGTGCCATACGGGCACGGCTTTTCGTCTGGCTTGCAAGTAAGTAAGCCCTGGCCGAAATTGCTCTCTTGCTGCAGGCCCGCCGTCGCACCTGCGCTCGGCCGACCGCGGCCAGATTGACGGAGAAGACAGAGGCCGAGGGACACTTGCGCGTCGGCGGGAGTTTACAGGCTATCGCTTCTCGGCCTTTTGGCTAAGATCAAGTGTAGTATCTGTTCTTATCAGTTTAATATCTGATACGTCCCCTATCTGGGGACCAAATATTAAATTGATTTTTGGAACAGGGAGATGGAACAGGGGCTTGCTCCGTCCACTCCACGCATCGACCTGGTATTGCAGTGCTTCCGGGAGCGGTGCAGCTTCCCCTCTTTGGGGTGGGAAGTCGCAAAAGTCAAAAGCAGAAAAAGTTTTCGCACCACTTTCAGCCGTGCTGTCTTTCCGTTGTAGAGCCGCTCGGGCTCGCCCTTGTCGTGCCGCCGCCTTACTTTTCACCCGCTCGCTGGCCGGCCGCGCCGCAGGCTAAGCAGCCGCCTTCGGGGGTGTTTTTCGCTCTGCGTTTGCATGTCAAAATTGTGTTTTTCTTTCTTATTTGCATATGGGGACGTGCCCTGGATTTCAGGGCGGGGCCTCGCCACCTTTCCCGCTCTGCAGCTGACCTGGACCGTGCTGCACCCTGTTGGATTTCTGAGCCACTGCGCCCGCCCCCGTTGGAAAAGGAGGGGGGAGGGGACACCGCAAGCCCCGCCGGCGCGCTCCTGCGCGCCGCCCGGTTGGTTAATTGCTCGCAAAATGCAAATGCTTTCATGGCGTCATCTCCGCCGAAGGGAAGGGGGTGCCATACGGGCACGGCTTTTCGTCTGGCTTGCAAGTAAGTAAGCCCTGGCCGAAATTGCTCTCTTGCTGCAGGCCCGCCGTCGCACCTGCGCTCGGCCGACCGCGGCCAGATTGACGGAGAAGACAGAGGCCGAGGGACACTTGCGCGTCGGCGGGAGTTTACAGGCTATCGCTTCTCGGCCTTTTGGCTAAGATCAAGTGTAGTATCTGTTCTTATCAGTTTAATATCTGATACGTCCCCTATCTGGGGACCAAATATTAAATTGATTTTTGGAACAGGGAGATGGAACAGGGGCTTGCTCCGTCCACTCCACGCATCGACCTGGTATTGCAGTGCTTCCGGGAGCGGTGCAGCTTCCCCTCTTTGGGGTGGGAAGTCGCAAAAGTCAAAAGCAGAAAAAGTTTTCGCACCACTTTCAGCCGTGCTGTCTTTCCTTTGTAGAGCCGCTCGGGCTCGCCCTTGTCGTGCCGCCGCCTTACTTTTCACCCGCTCGCTGGCCGGCCGCGCCGCAGGCTAAGCAGCCGCCTTCGGGGGTGTTTTTCGCTCTGCGTTTGCATGTCAAAATTGTGTTTTTCTTTCTTATTTGCATATGGGGACGTGCCCTGGATTTCAGGGCGGGGCCTCGCCACCTTTCCCGCTCTGCAGCTGACCTGGACCGTGCTGCACCCTGTTGGATTTCTGAGCCACTGCGCCCGCCCCCGTTGGAAAAGGAGGGGGGAGGGGACACCGCAAGCCCCGCCGGCGCGCTCCTGCGCGCCGCCCGGTTGGTTAATTGCTCGCAAAATGCAAATGCTTTCATGGCGTCATCTCCGCCGAAGGGAAGGGGGTGCCATACGGGCACGGCTTTTCGTCTGGCTTGCAAGTAAGTAAGCCCTGGCCGAAATTGCTCTCTTGCTGCAGGCCCGCCGTCGCACCTGCGCTCGGCCGACCGCGGCCAGATTGACGGAGAAGACAGAGGCCGAGGGACACTTGCGCGTCGGCGGGAGTTTACAGGCTATCGCTTCTCGGCCTTTTGGCTAAGATCAAGTGTAGTATCTGTTCTTATCAGTTTAATATCTGATACGTCCCCTATCTGGGGACCAAATATTAAATTGATTTTTGGAACAGGGAGATGGAACAGGGGCTTGCTCCGTCCACTCCACGCATCGACCTGGTATTGCAGTGCTTCCGGGAGCGGTGCAGCTTCCCCTCTTTGGGGTGGGAAGTCGCAAAAGTCAAAAGCAGAAAAAGTTTTCGCACCACTTTCAGCCGTGCTGTCTTTCCTTTGTAGAGCCGCTCGGGCTCGCCCTTGTCGTGCCGCCGCCTTACTTTTCACCCGCTCGCTGGCCGGCCGCGCCGCAGGCTAAGCAGCCGCCTTCGGGGGTGTTTTTCGCTCTGCGTTTGCATGTCAAAATTGTGTTTTTCTTTCTTATTTGCATATGGGGACGTGCCCTGGATTTCAGGGCGGGGCCTCGCCACCTTTCCCGCTCTGCAGCTGACCTGGACCGTGCTGCACCCTGTTGGATTTCTGAGCCACTGCGCCCGCCCCCGTTGGAAAAGGAGGGGGGAGGGGACACCGCAAGCCCCGCCGGCGCGCTCCTGCGCGCCGCCCGGTTGGTTAATTGCTCGCAAAATGCAAATGCTTTCATGGCGTCATCTCCGCCGAAGGGAAGGGGGTGCCATACGGGCACGGCTTTTCGTCTGGCTTGCAAGTAAGTAAGCCCTGGCCGAAATTGCTCTCTTGCTGCAGGCCCGCCGTCGCACCTGCGCTCGGCCGACCGCGGCCAGATTGACGGAGAAGACAGAGGCCGAGGGACACTTGCGCGTCGGCGGGAGTTTACAGGCTATCGCTTCTCGGCCTTTTGGCTAAGATCAAGTGTAGTATCTGTTCTTATCAGTTTAATATCTGATACGTCCCCTATCTGGGGACCAAATATTAAATTGATTTTTGGAACAGGGAGATGGAACAGGGGCTTGCTCCGTCCACTCCACGCATCGACCTGGTATTGCAGTGCTTCCGGGAGCGGTGCAGCTTCCCCTCTTTGGGGTGGGAAGTCGCAAAAGTCAAAAGCAGAAAAAGTTTTCGCACCACTTTCAGCCGTGCTGTCTTTCCTTTGTAGAGCCGCTCGGGCTCGCCCTTGTCGTGCCGCCGCCTTACTTTTCACCCGCTCGCTGGCCGGCCGCGCCGCAGGCTAAGCAGCCGCCTTCGGGGGTGTTTTTCGCTCTGCGTTTGCATGTCAAAATTGTGTTTTTCTTTCTTATTTGCATATGGGGACGTGCCCTGGATTTCAGGGCGGGGCCTCGCCACCTTTCCCGCTCTGCAGCTGACCTGGACCGTGCTGCACCCTGTTGGATTTCTGAGCCACTGCGCCCGCCCCCGTTGGAAAAGGAGGGGGGAGGGGACACCGCAAGCCCCGCCGGCGCGCTCCTGCGCGCCGCCCGGTTGGTTAATTGCTCGCAAAATGCAAATGCTTTCATGGCGTCATCTCCGCCGAAGGGAAGGGGGTGCCATACGGGCACGGCTTTTCGTCTGGCTTGCAAGTAAGTAAGCCCTGGCCGAAATTGCTCTCTTGCTGCAGGCCCGCCGTCGCACCTGCGCTCGGCCGACCGCGGCCAGATTGACGGAGAAGACAGAGGCCGAGGGACACTTGCGCGTCGGCGGGAGTTTACAGGCTATCGCTTCTCGGCCTTTTGGCTAAGATCAAGTGTAGTATCTGTTCTTATCAGTTTAATATCTGATACGTCCCCTATCTGGGGACCAAATATTAAATTGATTTTTGGAACAGGGAGATGGAACAGGGGCTTGCTCCGTCCACTCCACGCATCGACCTGGTATTGCAGTGCTTCCGGGAGCGGTGCAGCTTCCCCTCTTTGGGGTGGGAAGTCGCAAAAGTCAAAAGCAGAAAAAGTTTTCGCACCACTTTCAGCCGTGCTGTCTTTCCGTTGTAGAGCCGCTCGGGCTCGCCCTTGTCGTGCCGCCGCCTTACTTTTCACCCGCTCGCTGGCCGGCCGCGCCGCAGGCTAAGCAGCCGCCTTCGGGGGTGTTTTTCGCTCTGCGTTTGCATGTCAAAATTGTGTTTTTCTTTCTTATTTGCATATGGGGACGTGCCCTGGATTTCAGGGCGGGGCCTCGCCACCTTTCCCGCTCTGCAGCTGACCTGGACCGTGCTGCACCCTGTTGGATTTCTGAGCCACTGCGCCCGCCCCCGTTGGAAAAGGAGGGGGGAGGGGACACCGCAAGCCCCGCCGGCGCGCTCCTGCGCGCCGCCCGGTTGGTTAATTGCTCGCAAAATGCAAATGCTTTCATGGCGTCATCTCCGCCGAAGGGAAGGGGGTGCCATACGGGCACGGCTTTTCGTCTGGCTTGCAAGTAAGTAAGCCCTGGCCGAAATTGCTCTCTTGCTGCAGGCCCGCCGTCGCACCTGCGCTCGGCCGACCGCGGCCAGATTGACGGAGAAGACAGAGGCCGAGGGACACTTGCGCGTCGGCGGGAGTTTACAGGCTATCGCTTCTCGGCCTTTTGGCTAAGATCAAGTGTAGTATCTGTTCTTATCAGTTTAATATCTGATACGTCCCCTATCTGGGGACCAAATATTAAATTGATTTTTGGAACAGGGAGATGGAACAGGGGCTTGCTCCGTCCACTCCACGCATCGACCTGGTATTGCAGTGCTTCCGGGAGCGGTGCAGCTTCCCCTCTTTGGGGTGGGAAGTCGCAAAAGTCAAAAGCAGAAAAAGTTTTCGCACCACTTTCAGCCGTGCTGTCTTTCCTTTGTAGAGCCGCTCGGGCTCGCCCTTGTCGTGCCGCCGCCTTACTTTTCACCCGCTCGCTGGCCGGCCGCGCCGCAGGCTAAGCAGCCGCCTTCGGGGGTGTTTTTCGCTCTGCGTTTGCATGTCAAAATTGTGTTTTACTTTCTTATTTGCATATGGGGACGTGCCCTGGATTTCAGGGCGGGGCCTCGCCACCTTTCCCGCTCTGCAGCTGACCTGGACCGTGCTGCACCCTGTTGGATTTCTGAGCCACTGCGCCCGCCCCCGTTGGAAAAGGAGGGGGGAGGGGACACCGCAAGCCCCGCCGGCGCGCTCCTGCGCGCCGCCCGGTTGGTTAATTGCTCGCAAAATGCAAATGCTTTCATGGCGTCATCTCCGCCGAAGGGAAGGGGGTGCCATACGGGCACGGCTTTTCGTCTGGCTTGCAAGTAAGTAAGCCCTGGCCGAAATTGCTCTCTTGCTGCAGGCCCGCCGTCGCACCTGCGCTCGGCCGACCGCGGCCAGATTGACGGAGAAGACAGAGGCCGAGGGACACTTGCGCGTCGGCGGGAGTTTACAGGCTATCGCTTCTCGGCCTTTTGGCTAAGATCAAGTGTAGTATCTGTTCTTATCAGTTTAATATCTGATACGTCCCCTATCTGGGGACCAAATATTAAATTGATTTTTGGAACAGGGAGATGGAACAGGGGCTTGCTCCGTCCACTCCACGCATCGACCTGGTATTGCAGTGCTTCCGGGAGCGGTGCAGCTTCCCCTCTTTGGGGTGGGAAGTCGCAAAAGTCAAAAGCAGAAAAAGTTTTCGCACCACTTTCAGCCGTGCTGTCTTTCCTTTGTAGAGCCGCTCGGGCTCGCCCTTGTCGTGCCGCCGCCTTACTTTTCACCCGCTCGCTGGCCGGCCGCGCCGCAGGCTAAGCAGCCGCCTTCGGGGGTGTTTTTCGCTCTGCGTTTGCATGTCAAAATTGTGTTTTTCTTTCTTATTTGCATATGGGGACGTGCCCTGGATTTCAGGGCGGGGCCTCGCCACCTTTCCCGCTCTGCAGCTGACCTGGACCGTGCTGCACCCTGTTGGATTTCTGAGCCACTGCGCCCGCCCCCGTTGGAAAAGGAGGGGGGAGGGGACACCGCAAGCCCCGCCGGCGCGCTCCTGCGCGCCGCCCGGTTGGTTAATTGCTCGCAAAATGCAAATGCTTTCATGGCGTCATCTCCGCCGAAGGGAAGGGGGTGCCATACGGGCACGGCTTTTCGTCTGGCTTGCAAGTAAGTAAGCCCTGGCCGAAATTGCTCTCTTGCTGCAGGCCCGCCGTCGCACCTGCGCTCGGCCGACCGCGGCCAGATTGACGGAGAAGACAGAGGCCGAGGGACACTTGCGCGTCGGCGGGAGTTTACAGGCTATCGCTTCTCGGCCTTTTGGCTAAGATCAAGTGTAGTATCTGTTCTTATCAGTTTAATATCTGATACGTCCCCTATCTGGGGACCAAATATTAAATTGATTTTTGGAACAGGGAGATGGAACAGGGGCTTGCTCCGTCCACTCCACGCATCGACCTGGTATTGCAGTGCTTCCGGGAGCGGTGCAGCTTCCCCTCTTTGGGGTGGGAAGTCGCAAAAGTCAAAAGCAGAAAAAGTTTTCGCACCACTTTCAGCCGTGCTGTCTTTCCTTTGTAGAGCCGCTCGGGCTCGCCCTTGTCGTGCCGCCGCCTTACTTTTCACCCGCTCGCTGGCCGGCCGCGCCGCAGGCTAAGCAGCCGCCTTCGGGGGTGTTTTTCGCTCTGCGTTTGCATGTCAAAATTGTGTTTTTCTTTCTTATTTGCATATGGGGACGTGCCCTGGATTTCAGGGCGGGGCCTCGCCACCTTTCCCGCTCTGCAGCTGACCTGGACCGTGCTGCACCCTGTTGGATTTCTGAGCCACTGCGCCCGCCCCCGTTGGAAAAGGAGGGGGGAGGGGACACCGCAAGCCCCGCCGGCGCGCTCCTGCGCGCCGCCCGGTTGGTTAATTGCTCGCAAAATGCAAATGCTTTCATGGCGTCATCTCCGCCGAAGGGAAGGGGGTGCCATACGGGCACGGCTTTTCGTCTGGCTTGCAAGTAAGTAAGCCCTGGCCGAAATTGCTCTCTTGCTGCAGGCCCGCCGTCGCACCTGCGCTCGGCCGACCGCGGCCAGATTGACGGAGAAGACAGAGGCCGAGGGACACTTGCGCGTCGGCGGGAGTTTACAGGCTATCGCTTCTCGGCCTTTTGGCTAAGATCAAGTGTAGTATCTGTTCTTATCAGTTTAATATCTGATACGTCCCCTATCTGGGGACCAAATATTAAATTGATTTTTGGAACAGGGAGATGGAACAGGGGCTTGCTCCGTCCACTCCACGCATCGACCTGGTATTGCAGTGCTTCCGGGAGCGGTGCAGCTTCCCCTCTTTGGGGTGGGAAGTCGCAAAAGTCAAAAGCAGAAAAAGTTTTCGCACCACTTTCAGCCGTGCTGTCTTTCCTTTGTAGAGCCGCTCGGGCTCGCCCTTGTCGTGCCGCCGCCTTACTTTTCACCCGCTCGCTGGCCGGCCGCGCCGCAGGCTAAGCAGCCGCCTTCGGGGGTGTTTTTCGCTCTGCGTTTGCATGTCAAAATTGTGTTTTTCTTTCTTATTTGCATATGGGGACGTGCCCTGGATTTCAGGGCGGGGCCTCGCCACCTTTCCCGCTCTGCAGCTGACCTGGACCGTGCTGCACCCTGTTGGATTTCTGAGCCACTGCGCCCGCCCCCGTTGGAAAAGGAGGGGGGAGGGGACACCGCAAGCCCCGCCGGCGCGCTCCTGCGCGCCGCCCGGTTGGTTAATTGCTCGCAAAATGCAAATGCTTTCATGGCGTCATCTCCGCCGAAGGGAAGGGGGTGCCATACGGGCACGGCTTTTCGTCTGGCTTGCAAGTAAGTAAGCCCTGGCCGAAATTGCTCTCTTGCTGCAGGCCCGCCGTCGCACCTGCGCTCGGCCGACCGCGGCCAGATTGACGGAGAAGACAGAGGCCGAGGGACACTTGCGCGTCGGCGGGAGTTTACAGGCTATCGCTTCTCGGCCTTTTGGCTAAGATCAAGTGTAGTATCTGTTCTTATCAGTTTAATATCTGATACGTCCCCTATCTGGGGACCAAATATTAAATTGATTTTTGGAACAGGGAGATGGAACAGGGGCTTGCTCCGTCCACTCCACGCATCGACCTGGTATTGCAGTGCTTCCGGGAGCGGTGCAGCTTCCCCTCTTTGGGGTGGGAAGTCGCAAAAGTCAAAAGCAGAAAAAGTTTTCGCACCACTTTCAGCCGTGCTGTCTTTCCTTTGTAGAGCCGCTCGGGCTCGCCCTTGTCGTGCCGCCGCCTTACTTTTCACCCGCTCGCTGGCCGGCCGCGCCGCAGGCTAAGCAGCCGCCTTCGGGGGTGTTTTTCGCTCTGCGTTTGCATGTCAAAATTGTGTTTTTCTTTCTTATTTGCATATGGGGACGTGCCCTGGATTTCAGGGCGGGGCCTCGCCACCTTTCCCGCTCTGCAGCTGACCTGGACCGTGCTGCACCCTGTTGGATTTCTGAGCCACTGCGCCCGCCCCCGTTGGAAAAGGAGGGGGGAGGGGACACCGCAAGCCCCGCCGGCGCGCTCCTGCGCGCCGCCCGGTTGGTTAATTGCTCGCAAAATGCAAATGCTTTCATGGCGTCATCTCCGCCGAAGGGAAGGGGGTGCCATACGGGCACGGCTTTTCGTCTGGCTTGCAAGTAAGTAAGCCCTGGCCGAAATTGCTCTCTTGCTGCAGGCCCGCCATCGCACCTGCGCTCGGCCGACCGCGGCCAGATTGACGGAGAAGACAGAGGCCGAGGGACACTTGCGCGTCGGCGGGAGTTTACAGGCTATCGCTTCTCGGCCTTTTGGCTAAGATCAAGTGTAGTATCTGTTCTTATCAGTTTAATATCTGATACGTCCCCTATCTGGGGACCAAATATTAAATTGATTTTTGGAACAGGGAGATGGAACAGGGGCTTGCTCCGTCCACTCCACGCATCGACCTGGTATTGCAGTGCTTCCGGGAGCGGTGCAGCTTCCCCTCTTTGGGGTGGGAAGTCGCAAAAGTCAAAAGCAGAAAAAGTTTTCGCACCACTTTCAGCCGTGCTGTCTTTCCTTTGTAGAGCCGCTCGGGCTCGCCCTTGTCGTGCCGCCGCCTTACTTTTCACCCGCTCGCTGGCCGGCCGCGCCGCAGGCTAAGCAGCCGCCTTCGGGGGTGTTTTTCGCTCTGCGTTTGCATGTCAAAATTGTGTTTTTCTTTCTTATTTGCATATGGGGACGTGCCCTGGATTTCAGGGCGGGGCCTCGCCACCTTTCCCGCTCTGCAGCTGACCTGGACCGTGCTGCACCCTGTTGGATTTCTGAGCCACTGCGCCCGCCCCCGTTGGAAAAGGAGGGGGGAGGGGACACCGCAAGCCCCGCCGGCGCGCTCCTGCGCGCCGCCCGGTTGGTTAATTGCTCGCAAAATGCAAATGCTTTCATGGCGTCATCTCCGCCGAAGGGAAGGGGGTGCCATACGGGCACGGCTTTTCGTCTGGCTTGCAAGTAAGTAAGCCCTGGCCGAAATTGCTCTCTTGCTGCAGGCCCGCCGTCGCACCTGCGCTCGGCCGACCGCGGCCAGATTGACGGAGAAGACAGAGGCCGAGGGACACTTGCGCGTCGGCGGGAGTTTACAGGCTATCGCTTCTCGGCCTTTTGGCTAAGATCAAGTGTAGTATCTGTTCTTATCAGTTTAATATCTGATACGTCCCCTATCTGGGGACCAAATATTAAATTGATTTTTGGAACAGGGAGATGGAACAGGGGCTTGCTCCGTCCACTCCACGCATCGACCTGGTATTGCAGTGCTTCCGGGAGCGGTGCAGCTTCCCCTCTTTGGGGTGGGAAGTCGCAAAAGTCAAAAGCAGAAAAAGTTTTCGCACCACTTTCAGCCGTGCTGTCTTTCCTTTGTAGAGCCGCTCGGGCTCGCCCTTGTCGTGCCGCCGCCTTACTTTTCACCCGCTCGCTGGCCGGCCGCGCCGCAGGCTAAGCAGCCGCCTTCGGGGGTGTTTTTCGCTCTGCGTTTGCATGTCAAAATTGTGTTTTTCTTTCTTATTTGCATATGGGGACGTGCCCTGGATTTCAGGGCGGGGCCTCGCCACCTTTCCCGCTCTGCAGCTGACCTGGACCGTGCTGCACCCTGTTGGATTTCTGAGCCACTGCGCCCGCCCCCGTTGGAAAAGGAGGGGGGAGGGGACACCGCAAGCCCCGCCGGCGCGCTCCTGCGCGCCGCCCGGTTGGTTAATTGCTCGCAAAATGCAAATGCTTTCATGGCGTCATCTCCGCCGAAGGGAAGGGGGTGCCATACGGGCACGGCTTTTCGTCTGGCTTGCAAGTAAGTAAGCCCTGGCCGAAATTGCTCTCTTGCTGCAGGCCCGCCGTCGCACCTGCGCTCGGCCGACCGCGGCCAGATTGACGGAGAAGACAGAGGCCGAGGGACACTTGCGCGTCGGCGGGAGTTTACAGGCTATCGCTTCTCGGCCTTTTGGCTAAGATCAAGTGTAGTATCTGTTCTTATCAGTTTAATATCTGATACGTCCCCTATCTGGGGACCAAATATTAAATTGATTTTTGGAACAGGGAGATGGAACAGGGGCTTGCTCCGTCCACTCCACGCATCGACCTGGTATTGCAGTGCTTCCGGGAGCGGTGCAGCTTCCCCTCTTTGGGGTGGGAAGTCGCAAAAGTCAAAAGCAGAAAAAGTTTTCGCACCACTTTCAGCCGTGCTGTCTTTCCTTTGTAGAGCCGCTCGGGCTCGCCCTTGTCGTGCCGCCGCCTTACTTTTCACCCGCTCGCTGGCCGGCCGCGCCGCAGGCTAAGCAGCCGCCTTCGGGGGTGTTTTTCGCTCTGCGTTTGCATGTCAAAATTGTGTTTTTCTTTCTTATTTGCATATGGGGACGTGCCCTGGATTTCAGGGCGGGGCCTCGCCACCTTTCCCGCTCTGCAGCTGACCTGGACCGTGCTGCACCCTGTTGGATTTCTGAGCCACTGCGCCCGCCCCCGTTGGAAAAGGAGGGGGGAGGGGACACCGCAAGCCCCGCCGGCGCGCTCCTGCGCGCCGCCCGGTTGGTTAATTGCTCGCAAAATGCAAATGCTTTCATGGCGTCATCTCCGCCGAAGGGAAGGGGGTGCCATACGGGCACGGCTTTTCGTCTGGCTTGCAAGTAAGTAAGCCCTGGCCGAAATTGCTCTCTTGCTGCAGGCCCGCCGTCGCACCTGCGCTCGGCCGACCGCGGCCAGATTGACGGAGAAGACAGAGGCCGAGGGACACTTGCGCGTCGGCGGGAGTTTACAGGCTATCGCTTCTCGGCCTTTTGGCTAAGATCAAGTGTAGTATCTGTTCTTATCAGTTTAATATCTGATACGTCTCCTATCTGGGGACCAAATATTAAATTGATTTTTGGAACAGGGAGATGGAACAGGGGCTTGCTCCGTCCACTCCACGCATCGACCTGGTATTGCAGTGCTTCCGGGAGCGGTGCAGCTTCCCCTCTTTGGGGTGGGAAGTCGCAAAAGTCAAAAGCAGAAAAAGTTTTCGCACCACTTTCAGCCGTGCTGTCTTTCCTTTGTAGAGCCGCTCGGGCTCGCCCTTGTCGTGCCGCCGCCTTACTTTTCACCCGCTCGCTGGCCGGCCGCGCCGCAGGCTAAGCAGCCGCCTTCGGGGGTGTTTTTCGCTCTGCGTTTGCATGTCAAAATTGTGTTTTTCTTTCTTATTTGCATATGGGGACGTGCCCTGGATTTCAGGGCGGGGCCTCGCCACCTTTCCCGCTCTGCAGCTGACCTGGACCGTGCTGCACCCTGTTGGATTTCTGAGCCACTGCGCCCGCCCCCGTTGGAAAAGGAGGGGGGAGGGGACACCGCAAGCCCCGCCGGCGCGCTCCTGCGCGCCGCCCGGTTGGTTAATTGCTCGCAAAATGCAAATGCTTTCATGGCGTCATCTCCGCCGAAGGGAAGGGGGTGCCATACGGGCACGGCTTTTCGTCTGGCTTGCAAGTAAGTAAGCCCTGGCCGAAATTGCTCTCTTGCTGCAGGCCCGCCGTCGCACCTGCGCTCGGCCGACCGCGGCCAGATTGACGGAGAAGACAGAGGCCGAGGGACACTTGCGCGTCGGCGGGAGTTTACAGGCTATCGCTTCTCGGCCTTTTGGCTAAGATCAAGTGTAGTATCTGTTCTTATCAGTTTAATATCTGATACGTCCCCTATCTGGGGACCAAATATTAAATTGATTTTTGGAACAGGGAGATGGAACAGGGGCTTGCTCCGTCCACTCCACGCATCGACCTGGTATTGCAGTGCTTCCGGGAGCGGTGCAGCTTCCCCTCTTTGGGGTGGGAAGTCGCAAAAGTCAAAAGCAGAAAAAGTTTTCGCACCACTTTCAGCCGTGCTGTCTTTCCTTTGTAGAGCCGCTCGGGCTCGCCCTTGTCGTGCCGCCGCCTTACTTTTCACCCGCTCGCTGGCCGGCCGCGCCGCAGGCTAAGCAGCCGCCTTCGGGGGTGTTTTTCGCTCTGCGTTTGCATGTCAAAATTGTGTTTTTCTTTCTTATTTGCATATGGGGACGTGCCCTGGATTTCAGGGCGGGGCCTCGCCACCTTTCCCGCTCTGCAGCTGACCTGGACCGTGCTGCACCCTGTTGGATTTCTGAGCCACTGCGCCCGCCCCCGTTGGAAAAGGAGGGGGGAGGGGACACCGCAAGCCCCGCCGGCGCGCTCCTGCGCGCCGCCCGGTTGGTTAATTGCTCGCAAAATGCAAATGCTTTCATGGCGTCATCTCCGCCGAAGGGAAGGGGGTGCCATACGGGCACGGCTTTTCGTCTGGCTTGCAAGTAAGTAAGCCCTGGCCGAAATTGCTCTCTTGCTGCAGGCCCGCCGTCGCACCTGCGCTCGGCCGACCGCGGCCAGATTGACGGAGAAGACAGAGGCCGAGGGACACTTGCGCGTCGGCGGGAGTTTACAGGCTATCGCTTCTCGGCCTTTTGGCTAAGATCAAGTGTAGTATCTGTTCTTATCAGTTTAATATCTGATACGTCCCCTATCTGGGGACCAAATATTAAATTGATTTTTGGAACAGGGAGATGGAACAGGGGCTTGCTCCGTCCACTCCACGCATCGACCTGGTATTGCAGTGCTTCCGGGAGCGGTGCAGCTTCCCCTCTTTGGGGTGGGAAGTCGCAAAAGTCAAAAGCAGAAAAAGTTTTCGCACCACTTTCAGCCGTGCTGTCTTTCCTTTGTAGAGCCGCTCGGGCTCGCCCTTGTCGTGCCGCCGCCTTACTTTTCACCCGCTCGCTGGCCGGCCGCGCCGCAGGCTAAGCAGCCGCCTTCGGGGGTGTTTTTCGCTCTGCGTTTGCATGTCAAAATTGTGTTTTTCTTTCTTATTTGCATATGGGGACGTGCCCTGGATTTCAGGGCGGGGCCTCGCCACCTTTCCCGCTCTGCAGCTGACCTGGACCGTGCTGCACCCTGTTGGATTTCTGAGCCACTGCGCCCGCCCCCGTTGGAAAAGGAGGGGGGAGGGGACACCGCAAGCCCCGCCGGCGCGCTCCTGCGCGCCGCCCGGTTGGTTAATTGCTCGCAAAATGCAAATGCTTTCATGGCGTCATCTCCGCCGAAGGGAAGGGGGTGCCATACGGGCACGGCTTTTCGTCTGGCTTGCAAGTAAGTAAGCCCTGGCCGAAATTGCTCTCTTGCTGCAGGCCCGCCGTCGCACCTGCGCTCGGCCGACCGCGGCCAGATTGACGGAGAAGACAGAGGCCGAGGGACACTTGCGCGTCGGCGGGAGTTTACAGGCTATCGCTTCTCGGCCTTTTGGCTAAGATCAAGTGTAGTATCTGTTCTTATCAGTTTAATATCTGATACGTCCCCTATCTGGGGACCAAATATTAAATTGATTTTTGGAACAGGGAGATGGAACAGGGGCTTGCTCCGTCCACTCCACGCATCGACCTGGTATTGCAGTGCTTCCGGGAGCGGTGCAGCTTCCCCTCTTTGGGGTGGGAAGTCGCAAAAGTCAAAAGCAGAAAAAGTTTTCGCACCACTTTCAGCCGTGCTGTCTTTCCTTTGTAGAGCCGCTCGGGCTCGCCCTTGTCGTGCCGCCGCCTTACTTTTCACCCGCTCGCTGGCCGGCCGCGCCGCAGGCTAAGCAGCCGCCTTCGGGGGTGTTTTTCGCTCTGCGTTTGCATGTCAAAATTGTGTTTTTCTTTCTTATTTGCATATGGGGACGTGCCCTGGATTTCAGGGCGGGGCCTCGCCACCTTTCCCGCTCTGCAGCTGACCTGGACCGTGCTGCACCCTGTTGGATTTCTGAGCCACTGCGCCCGCCCCCGTTGGAAAAGGAGGGGGGAGGGGACACCGCAAGCCCCGCCGGCGCGCTCCTGCGCGCCGCCCGGTTGGTTAATTGCTCGCAAAATGCAAATGCTTTCATGGCGTCATCTCCGCCGAAGGGAAGGGGGTGCCATACGGGCACGGCTTTTCGTCTGGCTTGCAAGTAAGTAAGCCCTGGCCGAAATTGCTCTCTTGCTGCAGGCCCGCCGTCGCACCTGCGCTCGGCCGACCGCGGCCAGATTGACGGAGAAGACAGAGGCCGAGGGACACTTGCGCGTCGGCGGGAGTTTACAGGCTATCGCTTCTCGGCCTTTTGGCTAAGATCAAGTGTAGTATCTGTTCTTATCAGTTTAATATCTGATACGTCTCCTATCTGGGGACCAAATATTAAATTGATTTTTGGAACAGGGAGATGGAACAGGGGCTTGCTCCGTCCACTCCACGCATCGACCTGGTATTGCAGTGCTTCCGGGAGCGGTGCAGCTTCCCCTCTTTGGGGTGGGAAGTCGCAAAAGTCAAAAGCAGAAAAAGTTTTCGCACCACTTTCAGCCGTGCTGTCTTTCCTTTGTAGAGCCGCTCGGGCTCGCCCTTGTCGTGCCGCCGCCTTACTTTTCACCCGCTCGCTGGCCGGCCGCGCCGCAGGCTAAGCAGCCGCCTTCGGGGGTGTTTTTCGCTCTGCGTTTGCATGTCAAAATTGTGTTTTTCTTTCTTATTTGCATATGGGGACGTGCCCTGGATTTCAGGGCGGGGCCTCGCCACCTTTCCCGCTCTGCAGCTGACCTGGACCGTGCTGCACCCTGTTGGATTTCTGAGCCACTGCGCCCGCCCCCGTTGGAAAAGGAGGGGGGAGGGGACACCGCAAGCCCCGCCGGCGCGCTCCTGCGCGCCGCCCGGTTGGTTAATTGCTCGCAAAATGCAAATGCTTTCATGGCGTCATCTCCGCCGAAGGGAAGGGGGTGCCATACGGGCACGGCTTTTCGTCTGGCTTGCAAGTAAGTAAGCCCTGGCCGAAATTGCTCTCTTGCTGCAGGCCCGCCGTCGCACCTGCGCTCGGCCGACCGCGGCCAGATTGACGGAGAAGACAGAGGCCGAGGGACACTTGCGCGTCGGCGGGAGTTTACAGGCTATCGCTTCTCGGCCTTTTGGCTAAGATCAAGTGTAGTATCTGTTCTTATCAGTTTAATATCTGATACGTCCCCTATCTGGGGACCAAATATTAAATTGATTTTTGGAACAGGGAGATGGAACAGGGGCTTGCTCCGTCCACTCCACGCATCGACCTGGTATTGCAGTGCTTCCGGGAGCGGTGCAGCTTCCCCTCTTTGGGGTGGGAAGTCGCAAAAGTCAAAAGCAGAAAAAGTTTTCGCACCACTTTCAGCCGTGCTGTCTTTCCTTTGTAGAGCCGCTCGGGCTCGCCCTTGTCGTGCCGCCGCCTTACTTTTCACCCGCTCGCTGGCCGGCCGCGCCGCAGGCTAAGCAGCCGCCTTCGGGGGTGTTTTTCGCTCTGCGTTTGCATGTCAAAATTGTGTTTTTCTTTCTTATTTGCATATGGGGACGTGCCCTGGATTTCAGGGCGGGGCCTCGCCACCTTTCCCGCTCTGCAGCTGACCTGGACCGTGCTGCACCCTGTTGGATTTCTGAGCCACTGCGCCCGCCCCCGTTGGAAAAGGAGGGGGGAGGGGACACCGCAAGCCCCGCCGGCGCGCTCCTGCGCGCCGCCCGGTTGGTTAATTGCTCGCAAAATGCAAATGCTTTCATGGCGTCATCTCCGCCGAAGGGAAGGGGGTGCCATACGGGCACGGCTTTTCGTCTGGCTTGCAAGTAAGTAAGCCCTGGCCGAAATTGCTCTCTTGCTGCAGGCCCGCCGTCGCACCTGCGCTCGGCCGACCGCGGCCAGATTGACGGAGAAGACAGAGGCCGAGGGACACTTGCGCGTCGGCGGGAGTTTACAGGCTATCGCTTCTCGGCCTTTTGGCTAAGATCAAGTGTAGTATCTGTTCTTATCAGTTTAATATCTGATACGTCCCCTATCTGGGGACCAAATATTAAATTGATTTTTGGAACAGGGAGATGGAACAGGGGCTTGCTCCGTCCACTCCACGCATCGACCTGGTATTGCAGTGCTTCCGGGAGCGGTGCAGCTTCCCCTCTTTGGGGTGGGAAGTCGCAAAAGTCAAAAGCAGAAAAAGTTTTCGCACCACTTTCAGCCGTGCTGTCTTTCCTTTGTAGAGCCGCTCGGGCTCGCCCTTGTCGTGCCGCCGCCTTACTTTTCACCCGCTCGCTGGCCGGCCGCGCCGCAGGCTAAGCAGCCGCCTTCGGGGGTGTTTTTCGCTCTGCGTTTGCATGTCAAAATTGTGTTTTTCTTTCTTATTTGCATATGGGGACGTGCCCTGGATTTCAGGGCGGGGCCTCGCCACCTTTCCCGCTCTGCAGCTGACCTGGACCGTGCTGCACCCTGTTGGATTTCTGAGCCACTGCGCCCGCCCCCGTTGGAAAAGGAGGGGGGAGGGGACACCGCAAGCCCCGCCGGCGCGCTCCTGCGCGCCGCCCGGTTGGTTAATTGCTCGCAAAATGCAAATGCTTTCATGGCGTCATCTCCGCCGAAGGGAAGGGGGTGCCATACGGGCACGGCTTTTCGTCTGGCTTGCAAGTAAGTAAGCCCTGGCCGAAATTGCTCTCTTGCTGCAGGCCCGCCGTCGCACCTGCGCTCGGCCGACCGCGGCCAGATTGACGGAGAAGACAGAGGCCGAGGGACACTTGCGCGTCGGCGGGAGTTTACAGGCTATCGCTTCTCGGCCTTTTGGCTAAGATCAAGTGTAGTATCTGTTCTTATCAGTTTAATATCTGATACGTCCCCTATCTGGGGACCAAATATTAAATTGATTTTTGGAACAGGGAGATGGAACAGGGGCTTGCTCCGTCCACTCCACGCATCGACCTGGTATTGCAGTGCTTCCGGGAGCGGTGCAGCTTCCCCTCTTTGGGGTGGGAAGTCGCAAAAGTCAAAAGCAGAAAAAGTTTTCGCACCACTTTCAGCCGTGCTGTCTTTCCTTTGTAGAGCCGCTCGGGCTCGCCCTTGTCGTGCCGCCGCCTTACTTTTCACCCGCTCGCTGGCCGGCCGCGCCGCAGGCTAAGCAGCCGCCTTCGGGGGTGTTTTTCGCTCTGCGTTTGCATGTCAAAATTGTGTTTTTCTTTCTTATTTGCATATGGGGACGTGCCCTGGATTTCAGGGCGGGGCCTCGCCACCTTTCCCGCTCTGCAGCTGACCTGGACCGTGCTGCACCCTGTTGGATTTCTGAGCCACTGCGCCCGCCCCCGTTGGAAAAGGAGGGGGGAGGGGACACCGCAAGCCCCGCCGGCGCGCTCCTGCGCGCCGCCCGGTTGGTTAATTGCTCGCAAAATGCAAATGCTTTCATGGCGTCATCTCCGCCGAAGGGAAGGGGGTGCCATACGGGCACGGCTTTTCGTCTGGCTTGCAAGTAAGTAAGCCCTGGCCGAAATTGCTCTCTTGCTGCAGGCCCGCCGTCGCACCTGCGCTCGGCCGACCGCGGCCAGATTGACGGAGAAGACAGAGGCCGAGGGACACTTGCGCGTCGGCGGGAGTTTACAGGCTATCGCTTCTCGGCCTTTTGGCTAAGATCAAGTGTAGTATCTGTTCTTATCAGTTTAATATCTGATACGTCCCCTATCTGGGGACCAAATATTAAATTGATTTTTGGAACAGGGAGATGGAACAGGGGCTTGCTCCGTCCACTCCACGCATCGACCTGGTATTGCAGTGCTTCCGGGAGCGGTGCAGCTTCCCCTCTTTGGGGTGGGAAGTCGCAAAAGTCAAAAGCAGAAAAAGTTTTCGCACCACTTTCAGCCGTGCTGTCTTTCCTTTGTAGAGCCGCTCGGGCTCGCCCTTGTCGTGCCGCCGCCTTACTTTTCACCCGCTCGCTGGCCGGCCGCGCCGCAGGCTAAGCAGCCGCCTTCGGGGGTGTTTTTCGCTCTGCGTTTGCATGTCAAAATTGTGTTTTTCTTTCTTATTTGCATATGGGGACGTGCCCTGGATTTCAGGGCGGGGCCTCGCCACCTTTCCCGCTCTGCAGCTGACCTGGACCGTGCTGCACCCTGTTGGATTTCTGAGCCACTGCGCCCGCCCCCGTTGGAAAAGGAGGGGGGAGGGGACACCGCAAGCCCCGCCGGCGCGCTCCTGCGCGCCGCCCGGTTGGTTAATTGCTCGCAAAATGCAAATGCTTTCATGGCGTCATCTCCGCCGAAGGGAAGGGGGTGCCATACGGGCACGGCTTTTCGTCTGGCTTGCAAGTAAGTAAGCCCTGGCCGAAATTGCTCTCTTGCTGCAGGCCCGCCGTCGCACCTGCGCTCGGCCGACCGCGGCCAGATTGACGGAGAAGACAGAGGCCGAGGGACACTTGCGCGTCGGCGGGAGTTTACAGGCTATCGCTTCTCGGCCTTTTGGCTAAGATCAAGTGTAGTATCTGTTCTTATCAGTTTAATATCTGATACGTCTCCTATCTGGGGACCAAATATTAAATTGATTTTTGGAACAGGGAGATGGAACAGGGGCTTGCTCCGTCCACTCCACGCATCGACCTGGTATTGCAGTGCTTCCGGGAGCGGTGCAGCTTCCCCTCTTTGGGGTGGGAAGTCGCAAAAGTCAAAAGCAGAAAAAGTTTTCGCACCACTTTCAGCCGTGCTGTCTTTCCTTTGTAGAGCCGCTCGGGCTCGCCCTTGTCGTGCCGCCGCCTTACTTTTCACCCGCTCGCTGGCCGGCCGCGCCGCAGGCTAAGCAGCCGCCTTCGGGGGTGTTTTTCGCTCTGCGTTTGCATGTCAAAATTGTGTTTTTCTTTCTTATTTGCATATGGGGACGTGCCCTGGATTTCAGGGCGGGGCCTCGCCACCTTTCCCGCTCTGCAGCTGACCTGGACCGTGCTGCACCCTGTTGGATTTCTGAGCCACTGCGCCCGCCCCCGTTGGAAAAGGAGGGGGGAGGGGACACCGCAAGCCCCGCCGGCGCGCTCCTGCGCGCCGCCCGGTTGGTTAATTGCTCGCAAAATGCAAATGCTTTCATGGCGTCATCTCCGCCGAAGGGAAGGGGGTGCCATACGGGCACGGCTTTTCGTCTGGCTTGCAAGTAAGTAAGCCCTGGCCGAAATTGCTCTCTTGCTGCAGGCCCGCCGTCGCACCTGCGCTCGGCCGACCGCGGCCAGATTGACGGAGAAGACAGAGGCCGAGGGACACTTGCGCGTCGGCGGGAGTTTACAGGCTATCGCTTCTCGGCCTTTTGGCTAAGATCAAGTGTAGTATCTGTTCTTATCAGTTTAATATCTGATACGTCCCCTATCTGGGGACCAAATATTAAATTGATTTTTGGAACAGGGAGATGGAACAGGGGCTTGCTCCGTCCACTCCACGCATCGACCTGGTATTGCAGTGCTTCCGGGAGCGGTGCAGCTTCCCCTCTTTGGGGTGGGAAGTCGCAAAAGTCAAAAGCAGAAAAAGTTTTCGCACCACTTTCAGCCGTGCTGTCTTTCCTTTGTAGAGCCGCTCGGGCTCGCCCTTGTCGTGCCGCCGCCTTACTTTTCACCCGCTCGCTGGCCGGCCGCGCCGCAGGCTAAGCAGCCGCCTTCGGGGGTGTTTTTCGCTCTGCGTTTGCATGTCAAAATTGTGTTTTTCTTTCTTATTTGCATATGGGGACGTGCCCTGGATTTCAGGGCGGGGCCTCGCCACCTTTCCCGCTCTGCAGCTGACCTGGACCGTGCTGCACCCTGTTGGATTTCTGAGCCACTGCGCCCGCCCCCGTTGGAAAAGGAGGGGGGAGGGGACACCGCAAGCCCCGCCGGCGCGCTCCTGCGCGCCGCCCGGTTGGTTAATTGCTCGCAAAATGCAAATGCTTTCATGGCGTCATCTCCGCCGAAGGGAAGGGGGTGCCATACGGGCACGGCTTTTCGTCTGGCTTGCAAGTAAGTAAGCCCTGGCCGAAATTGCTCTCTTGCTGCAGGCCCGCCGTCGCACCTGCGCTCGGCCGACCGCGGCCAGATTGACGGAGAAGACAGAGGCCGAGGGACACTTGCGCGTCGGCGGGAGTTTACAGGCTATCGCTTCTCGGCCTTTTGGCTAAGATCAAGTGTAGTATCTGTTCTTATCAGTTTAATATCTGATACGTCCCCTATCTGGGGACCAAATATTAAATTGATTTTTGGAACAGGGAGATGGAACAGGGGCTTGCTCCGTCCACTCCACGCATCGACCTGGTATTGCAGTGCTTCCGGGAGCGGTGCAGCTTCCCCTCTTTGGGGTGGGAAGTCGCAAAAGTCAAAAGCAGAAAAAGTTTTCGCACCACTTTCAGCCGTGCTGTCTTTCCTTTGTAGAGCCGCTCGGGCTCGCCCTTGTCGTGCCGCCGCCTTACTTTTCACCCGCTCGCTGGCCGGCCGCGCCGCAGGCTAAGCAGCCGCCTTCGGGGGTGTTTTTCGCTCTGCGTTTGCATGTCAAAATTGTGTTTTTCTTTCTTATTTGCATATGGGGACGTGCCCTGGATTTCAGGGCGGGGCCTCGCCACCTTTCCCGCTCTGCAGCTGACCTGGACCGTGCTGCACCCTGTTGGATTTCTGAGCCACTGCGCCCGCCCCCGTTGGAAAAGGAGGGGGGAGGGGACACCGCAAGCCCCGCCGGCGCGCTCCTGCGCGCCGCCCGGTTGGTTAATTGCTCGCAAAATGCAAATGCTTTCATGGCGTCATCTCCGCCGAAGGGAAGGGGGTGCCATACGGGCACGGCTTTTCGTCTGGCTTGCAAGTAAGTAAGCCCTGGCCGAAATTGCTCTCTTGCTGCAGGCCCGCCGTCGCACCTGCGCTCGGCCGACCGCGGCCAGATTGACGGAGAAGACAGAGGCCGAGGGACACTTGCGCGTCGGCGGGAGTTTACAGGCTATCGCTTCTCGGCCTTTTGGCTAAGATCAAGTGTAGTATCTGTTCTTATCAGTTTAATATCTGATACGTCCCCTATCTGGGGACCAAATATTAAATTGATTTTTGGAACAGGGAGATGGAACAGGGGCTTGCTCCGTCCACTCCACGCATCGACCTGGTATTGCAGTGCTTCCGGGAGCGGTGCAGCTTCCCCTCTTTGGGGTGGGAAGTCGCAAAAGTCAAAAGCAGAAAAAGTTTTCGCACCACTTTCAGCCGTGCTGTCTTTCCTTTGTAGAGCCGCTCGGGCTCGCCCTTGTCGTGCCGCCGCCTTACTTTTCACCCGCTCGCTGGCCGGCCGCGCCGCAGGCTAAGCAGCCGCCTTCGGGGGTGTTTTTCGCTCTGCGTTTGCATGTCAAAATTGTGTTTTTCTTTCTTATTTGCATATGGGGACGTGCCCTGGATTTCAGGGCGGGGCCTCGCCACCTTTCCCGCTCTGCAGCTGACCTGGACCGTGCTGCACCCTGTTGGATTTCTGAGCCACTGCGCCCGCCCCCGTTGGAAAAGGAGGGGGGAGGGGACACCGCAAGCCCCGCCGGCGCGCTCCTGCGCGCCGCCCGGTTGGTTAATTGCTCGCAAAATGCAAATGCTTTCATGGCGTCATCTCCGCCGAAGGGAAGGGGGTGCCATACGGGCACGGCTTTTCGTCTGGCTTGCAAGTAAGTAAGCCCTGGCCGAAATTGCTCTCTTGCTGCAGGCCCGCCGTCGCACCTGCGCTCGGCCGACCGCGGCCAGATTGACGGAGAAGACAGAGGCCGAGGGACACTTGCGCGTCGGCGGGAGTTTACAGGCTATCGCTTCTCGGCCTTTTGGCTAAGATCAAGTGTAGTATCTGTTCTTATCAGTTTAATATCTGATACGTCCCCTATCTGGGGACCAAATATTAAATTGATTTTTGGAACAGGGAGATGGAACAGGGGCTTGCTCCGTCCACTCCACGCATCGACCTGGTATTGCAGTGCTTCCGGGAGCGGTGCAGCTTCCCCTCTTTGGGGTGGGAAGTCGCAAAAGTCAAAAGCAGAAAAAGTTTTCGCACCACTTTCAGCCGTGCTGTCTTTCCTTTGTAGAGCCGCTCGGGCTCGCCCTTGTCGTGCCGCCGCCTTACTTTTCACCCGCTCGCTGGCCGGCCGCGCCGCAGGCTAAGCAGCCGCCTTCGGGGGTGTTTTTCGCTCTGCGTTTGCATGTCAAAATTGTGTTTTTCTTTCTTATTTGCATATGGGGACGTGCCCTGGATTTCAGGGCGGGGCCTCGCCACCTTTCCCGCTCTGCAGCTGACCTGGACCGTGCTGCACCCTGTTGGATTTCTGAGCCACTGCGCCCGCCCCCGTTGGAAAAGGAGGGGGGAGGGGACACCGCAAGCCCCGCCGGCGCGCTCCTGCGCGCCGCCCGGTTGGTTAATTGCTCGCAAAATGCAAATGCTTTCATGGCGTCATCTCCGCCGAAGGGAAGGGGGTGCCATACGGGCACGGCTTTTCGTCTGGCTTGCAAGTAAGTAAGCCCTGGCCGAAATTGCTCTCTTGCTGCAGGCCCGCCGTCGCACCTGCGCTCGGCCGACCGCGGCCAGATTGACGGAGAAGACAGAGGCCGAGGGACACTTGCGCGTCGGCGGGAGTTTACAGGCTATCGCTTCTCGGCCTTTTGGCTAAGATCAAGTGTAGTATCTGTTCTTATCAGTTTAATATCTGATACGTCCCCTATCTGGGGACCAAATATTAAATTGATTTATGGAACAGGGGCTTGCTCCGTCCACTCCACGCATCGACCTGGTATTGCAGTGCTTCCGGGAGCGGTGCAGCTTCCCCTCTTTGGGGTGGGAAGTCGCAAAAGTCAAAAGCAGAAAAAGTTTTCGCACCACTTTCAGCCGTGCTGTCTTTCCTTTGTAGAGCCGCTCGGGCTCGCCCTTGTCGTGCCGCCGCCTTACTTTTCACCCGCTCGCTGGCCGGCCGCGCCGCAGGCTAAGCAGCCGCCTTCGGGGGTGTTTTTCGCTCTGCGTTTGCATGTCAAAATTGTGTTTTTCTTTCTTATTTGCATATGGGGACGTGCCCTGGATTTCAGGGCGGGGCCTCGCCACCTTTCCCGCTCTGCAGCTGACCTGGACCGTGCTGCACCCTGTTGGATTTCTGAGCCACTGCGCCCGCCCCCGTTGGAAAAGGAGGGGGGAGGGGACACCGCAAGCCCCGCCGGCGCGCTCCTGCGCGCCGCCCGGTTGGTTAATTGCTCGCAAAATGCAAATGCTTTCATGGCGTCATCTCCGCCGAAGGGAAGGGGGTGCCATACGGGCACGGCTTTTCGTCTGGCTTGCAAGTAAGTAAGCCCTGGCCGAAATTGCTCTCTTGCTGCAGGCCCGCCGTCGCACCTGCGCTCGGCCGACCGCGGCCAGATTGACGGAGAAGACAGAGGCCGAGGGACACTTGCGCGTCGGCGGGAGTTTACAGGCTATCGCTTCTCGGCCTTTTGGCTAAGATCAAGTGTAGTATCTGTTCTTATCAGTTTAATATCTGATACGTCCCCTATCTGGGGACCAAATATTAAATTGATTTTTGGAACAGGGAGATGGAACAGGGGCTTGCTCCGTCCACTCCACGCATCGACCTGGTATTGCAGTGCTTCCGGGAGCGGTGCAGCTTCCCCTCTTTGGGGTGGGAAGTCGCAAAAGTCAAAAGCAGAAAAAGTTTTCGCACCACTTTCAGCCGTGCTGTCTTTCCTTTGTAGAGCCGCTCGGGCTCGCCCTTGTCGTGCCGCCGCCTTACTTTTCACCCGCTCGCTGGCCGGCCGCGCCGCAGGCTAAGCAGCCGCCTTCGGGGGTGTTTTTCGCTCTGCGTTTGCATGTCAAAATTGTGTTTTTCTTTCTTATTTGCATATGGGGACGTGCCCTGGATTTCAGGGCGGGGCCTCGCCACCTTTCCCGCTCTGCAGCTGACCTGGACCGTGCTGCACCCTGTTGGATTTCTGAGCCACTGCGCCCGCCCCCGTTGGAAAAGGAGGGGGGAGGGGACACCGCAAGCCCCGCCGGCGCGCTCCTGCGCGCCGCCCGGTTGGTTAATTGCTCGCAAAATGCAAATGCTTTCATGGCGTCATCTCCGCCGAAGGGAAGGGGGTGCCATACGGGCACGGCTTTTCGTCTGGCTTGCAAGTAAGTAAGCCCTGGCCGAAATTGCTCTCTTGCTGCAGGCCCGCCGTCGCACCTGCGCTCGGCCGACCGCGGCCAGATTGACGGAGAAGACAGAGGCCGAGGGACACTTGCGCGTCGGCGGGAGTTTACAGGCTATCGCTTCTCGGCCTTTTGGCTAAGATCAAGTGTAGTATCTGTTCTTATCAGTTTAATATCTGATACGTCCCCTATCTGGGGACCAAATATTAAATTGATTTTTGGAACAGGGAGATGGAACAGGGGCTTGCTCCGTCCACTCCACGCATCGACCTGGTATTGCAGTGCTTCCGGGAGCGGTGCAGCTTCCCCTCTTTGGGGTGGGAAGTCGCAAAAGTCAAAAGCAGAAAAAGTTTTCGCACCACTTTCAGCCGTGCTGTCTTTCCTTTGTAGAGCCGCTCGGGCTCGCCCTTGTCGTGCCGCCGCCTTACTTTTCACCCGCTCGCTGGCCGGCCGCGCCGCAGGCTAAGCAGCCGCCTTCGGGGGTGTTTTTCGCTCTGCGTTTGCATGTCAAAATTGTGTTTTTCTTTCTTATTTGCATATGGGGACGTGCCCTGGATTTCAGGGCGGGGCCTCGCCACCTTTCCCGCTCTGCAGCTGACCTGGACCGTGCTGCACCCTGTTGGATTTCTGAGCCACTGCGCCCGCCCCCGTTGGAAAAGGAGGGGGGAGGGGACACCGCAAGCCCCGCCGGCGCGCTCCTGCGCGCCGCCCGGTTGGTTAATTGCTCGCAAAATGCAAATGCTTTCATGGCGTCATCTCCGCCGAAGGGAAGGGGGTGCCATACGGGCACGGCTTTTCGTCTGGCTTGCAAGTAAGTAAGCCCTGGCCGAAATTGCTCTCTTGCTGCAGGCCCGCCGTCGCACCTGCGCTCGGCCGACCGCGGCCAGATTGACGGAGAAGACAGAGGCCGAGGGACACTTGCGCGTCGGCGGGAGTTTACAGGCTATCGCTTCTCGGCCTTTTGGCTAAGATCAAGTGTAGTATCTGTTCTTATCAGTTTAATATCTGATACGTCCCCTATCTGGGGACCAAATATTAAATTGATTTTTGGAACAGGGAGATGGAACAGGGGCTTGCTCCGTCCACTCCACGCATCGACCTGGTATTGCAGTGCTTCCGGGAGCGGTGCAGCTTCCCCTCTTTGGGGTGGGAAGTCGCAAAAGTCAAAAGCAGAAAAAATTTTCGCACCACTTTCAGCCGTGCTGTCTTTCCTTTGTAGAGCCGCTCGGGCTCGCCCTTGTCGTGCCGCCGCCTTACTTTTCACCCGCTCGCTGGCCGGCCGCGCCGCAGGCTAAGCAGCCGCCTTCGGGGGTGTTTTTCGCTCTGCGTTTGCATGTCAAAATTGTGTTTTTCTTTCTTATTTGCATATGGGGACGTGCCCTGGATTTCAGGGCGGGGCCTCGCCACCTTTCCCGCTCTGCAGCTGACCTGGACCGTGCTGCACCCTGTTGGATTTCTGAGCCACTGCGCCCGCCCCCGTTGGAAAAGGAGGGGGGAGGGGACACCGCAAGCCCCGCCGGCGCGCTCCTGCGCGCCGCCCGGTTGGTTAATTGCTCGCAAAATGCAAATGCTTTCATGGCGTCATCTCCGCCGAAGGGAAGGGGGTGCCATACGGGCACGGCTTTTCGTCTGGCTTGCAAGTAAGTAAGCCCTGGCCGAAATTGCTCTCTTGCTGCAGGCCCGCCGTCGCACCTGCGCTCGGCCGACCGCGGCCAGATTGACGGAGAAGACAGAGGCCGAGGGACACTTGCGCGTCGGCGGGAGTTTACAGGCTATCGCTTCTCGGCCTTTTGGCTAAGATCAAGTGTAGTATCTGTTCTTATCAGTTTAATATCTGATACGTCCCCTATCTGGGGACCAAATATTAAATTGATTTTTGGAACAGGGAGATGGAACAGGGGCTTGCTCCGTCCACTCCACGCATCGACCTGGTATTGCAGTGCTTCCGGGAGCGGTGCAGCTTCCCCTCTTTGGGGTGGGAAGTCGCAAAAGTCAAAAGCAGAAAAAGTTTTCGCACCACTTTCAGCCGTGCTGTCTTTCCTTTGTAGAGCCGCTCGGGCTCGCCCTTGTCGTGCCGCCGCCTTACTTTTCACCCGCTCGCTGGCCGGCCGCGCCGCAGGCTAAGCAGCCGCCTTCGGGGGTGTTTTTCGCTCTGCGTTTGCATGTCAAAATTGTGTTTTTCTTTCTTATTTGCATATGGGGACGTGCCCTGGATTTCAGGGCGGGGCCTCGCCACCTTTCCCGCTCTGCAGCTGACCTGGACCGTGCTGCACCCTGTTGGATTTCTGAGCCACTGCGCCCGCCCCCGTTGGAAAAGGAGGGGGGAGGGGACACCGCAAGCCCCGCCGGCGCGCTCCTGCGCGCCGCCCGGTTGGTTAATTGCTCGCAAAATGCAAATGCTTTCATGGCGTCATCTCCGCCGAAGGGAAGGGGGTGCCATACGGGCACGGCTTTTCGTCTGGCTTGCAAGTAAGTAAGCCCTGGCCGAAATTGCTCTCTTGCTGCAGGCCCGCCGTCGCACCTGCGCTCGGCCGACCGCGGCCAGATTGACGGAGAAGACAGAGGCCGAGGGACACTTGCGCGTCGGCGGGAGTTTACAGGCTATCGCTTCTCGGCCTTTTGGCTAAGATCAAGTGTAGTATCTGTTCTTATCAGTTTAATATCTGATACGTCCCCTATCTGGGGACCAAATATTAAATTGATTTTTGGAACAGGGAGATGGAACAGGGGCTTGCTCCGTCCACTCCACGCATCGACCTGGTATTGCAGTGCTTCCGGGAGCGGTGCAGCTTCCCCTCTTTGGGGTGGGAAGTCGCAAAAGTCAAAAGCAGAAAAAGTTTTCGCACCACTTTCAGCCGTGCTGTCTTTCCTTTGTAGAGCCGCTCGGGCTCGCCCTTGTCGTGCCGCCGCCTTACTTTTCACCCGCTCGCTGGCCGGCCGCGCCGCAGGCTAAGCAGCCGCCTTCGGGGGTGTTTTTCGCTCTGCGTTTGCATGTCAAAATTGTGTTTTTCTTTCTTATTTGCATATGGGGACGTGCCCTGGATTTCAGGGCGGGGCCTCGCCACCTTTCCCGCTCTGCAGCTGACCTGGACCGTGCTGCACCCTGTTGGATTTCTGAGCCACTGCGCCCGCCCCCGTTGGAAAAGGAGGGGGGAGGGGACACCGCAAGCCCCGCCGGCGCGCTCCTGCGCGCCGCCCGGTTGGTTAATTGCTCGCAAAATGCAAATGCTTTCATGGCGTCATCTCCGCCGAAGGGAAGGGGGTGCCATACGGGCACGGCTTTTCGTCTGGCTTGCAAGTAAGTAAGCCCTGGCCGAAATTGCTCTCTTGCTGCAGGCCCGCCGTCGCACCTGCGCTCGGCCGACCGCGGCCAGATTGACGGAGAAGACAGAGGCCGAGGGACACTTGCGCGTCGGCGGGAGTTTACAGGCTATCGCTTCTCGGCCTTTTGGCTAAGATCAAGTGTAGTATCTGTTCTTATCAGTTTAATATCTGATACGTCCCCTATCTGGGGACCAAATATTAAATTGATTTTTGGAACAGGGAGATGGAACAGGGGCTTGCTCCGTCCACTCCACGCATCGACCTGGTATTGCAGTGCTTCCGGGAGCGGTGCAGCTTCCCCTCTTTGGGGTGGGAAGTCGCAAAAGTCAAAAGCAGAAAAAGTTTTCGCACCACTTTCAGCCGTGCTGTCTTTCCTTTGTAGAGCCGCTCGGGCTCGCCCTTGTCGTGCCGCCGCCTTACTTTTCACCCGCTCGCTGGCCGGCCGCGCCGCAGGCTAAGCAGCCGCCTTCGGGGGTGTTTTTCGCTCTGCGTTTGCATGTCAAAATTGTGTTTTTCTTTCTTATTTGCATATGGGGACGTGCCCTGGATTTCAGGGCGGGGCCTCGCCACCTTCCCCGCTCTGCAGCTGACCTGGACCGTGCTGCACCCTGTTGGATTTCTGAGCCACTGCGCCCGCCCCCGTTGGAAAAGGAGGGGGGAGGGGACACCGCAAGCCCCGCCGGCGCGCTCCTGCGCGCCGCCCGGTTGGTTAATTGCTCGCAAAATGCAAATGCTTTCATGGCGTCATCTCCGCCGAAGGGAAGGGGGTGCCATACGGGCACGGCTTTTCGTCTGGCTTGCAAGTAAGTAAGCCCTGGCCGAAATTGCTCTCTTGCTGCAGGCCCGCCGTCGCACCTGCGCTCGGCCGACCGCGGCCAGATTGACGGAGAAGACAGAGGCCGAGGGACACTTGCGCGTCGGCGGGAGTTTACAGGCTATCGCTTCTCGGCCTTTTGGCTAAGATCAAGTGTAGTATCTGTTCTTATCAGTTTAATATCTGATACGTCCCCTATCTGGGGACCAAATATTAAATTGATTTTTGGAACAGGGAGATGGAACAGGGGCTTGCTCCGTCCACTCCACGCATCGACCTGGTATTGCAGTGCTTCCGGGAGCGGTGCAGCTTCCCCTCTTTGGGGTGGGAAGTCGCAAAAGTCAAAAGCAGAAAAAGTTTTCGCACCACTTTCAGCCGTGCTGTCTTTCCTTTGTAGAGCCGCTCGGGCTCGCCCTTGTCGTGCCGCCGCCTTACTTTTCACCCGCTCGCTGGCCGGCCGCGCCGCAGGCTAAGCAGCCGCCTTCGGGGGTGTTTTTCGCTCTGCGTTTGCATGTCAAAATTGTGTTTTTCTTTCTTATTTGCATATGGGGACGTGCCCTGGATTTCAGGGCGGGGCCTCGCCACCTTTCCCGCTCTGCAGCTGACCTGGACCGTGCTGCACCCTGTTGGATTTCTGAGCCACTGCGCCCGCCCCCGTTGGAAAAGGAGGGGGGAGGGGACACCGCAAGCCCCGCCGGCGCGCTCCTGCGCGCCGCCCGGTTGGTTAATTGCTCGCAAAATGCAAATGCTTTCATGGCGTCATCTCCGCCGAAGGGAAGGGGGTGCCATACGGGCACGGCTTTTCGTCTGGCTTGCAAGTAAGTAAGCCCTGGCCGAAATTGCTCTCTTGCTGCAGGCCCGCCGTCGCACCTGCGCTCGGCCGACCGCGGCCAGATTGACGGAGAAGACAGAGGCCGAGGGACACTTGCGCGTCGGCGGGAGTTTACAGGCTATCGCTTCTCGGCCTTTTGGCTAAGATCAAGTGTAGTATCTGTTCTTATCATTGAAACATGCTTTGATATATGTAATGATAAATGTAATGTAATTTGTAAATTGAGTGCCATGTGCTGAAGTTAATTTGCACTGTACCAGATGTGGACTGCATTGTCATGTACATGAACAAAGATTTTTATGAATAAAGCATATATATTGAAAAAAAAAAAAAAAAAAAAAAAAAAAAAATCTGTTCTTATCAGTTTAATATCTGATACGTCCCCTATCTGGGGACCAAATATTAAATTGATTTTTGGAACAGGGAGATGGAACAGGGGCTTGCTCCGTCCACTCCACGCATCGACCTGGTATTGCAGTGCTTCCGGGAGCGGTGCAGCTTCCCCTCTTTGGGGTGGGAAGTCGCAAAAGTCAAAAGCAGAAAAAGTTTTCGCACCACTTTCAGCCGTGCTGTCTTTCCTTTGTAGAGCCGCTCGGGCTCGCCCTTGTCGTGCCGCCGCCTTACTTTTCACCCGCTCGCTGGCCGGCCGCGCCGCAGGCTAAGCAGCCGCCTTCGGGGGTGTTTTTCGCTCTGCGTTTGCATGTCAAAATTGTGTTTTTCTTTCTTATTTGCATATGGGGACGTGCCCTGGATTTCAGGGCGGGGCCTCGCCACCTTTCCCGCTCTGCAGCTGACCTGGACCGTGCTGCACCCTGTTGGATTTCTGAGCCACTGCGCCCGCCCCCGTTGGAAAAGGAGGGGGGAGGGGACACCGCAAGCCCCGCCGGCGCGCTCCTGCGCGCCGCCCGGTTGGTTAATTGCTCGCAAAATGCAAATGCTTTCATGGCGTCATCTCCGCCGAAGGGAAGGGGGTGCCATACGGGCACGGCTTTTCGTCTGGCTTGCAAGTAAGTAAGCCCTGGCCGAAATTGCTCTCTTGCTGCAGGCCCGCCGTCGCACCTGCGCTCGGCCGACCGCGGCCAGATTGACGGAGAAGACAGAGGCCGAGGGACACTTGCGCGTCGGCGGGAGTTTACAGGCTATCGCTTCTCGGCCTTTTGGCTAAGATCAAGTGTAGTATCTGTTCTTATCAGTTTAATATCTGATACGTCCCCTATCTGGGGACCAAATATTAAATTGATTTTTGGAACAGGGAGATGGAACAGGGGCTTGCTCCGTCCACTCCACGCATCGACCTGGTATTGCAGTGCTTCCGGGAGCGGTGCAGCTTCCCCTCTTTGGGGTGGGAAGTCGCAAAAGTCAAAAGCAGAAAAAGTTTTCGCACCACTTTCAGCCGTGCTGTCTTTCCTTTGTAGAGCCGCTCGGGCTCGCCCTTGTCGTGCCGCCGCCTTACTTTTCACCCGCTCGCTGGCCGGCCGCGCCGCAGGCTAAGCAGCCGCCTTCGGGGGTGTTTTTCGCTCTGCGTTTGCATGTCAAAATTGTGTTTTTCTTTCTTATTTGCATATGGGGACGTGCCCTGGATTTCAGGGCGGGGCCTCGCCACCTTTCCCGCTCTGCAGCTGACCTGGACCGTGCTGCACCCTGTTGGATTTCTGAGCCACTGCGCCCGCCCCCGTTGGAAAAGGAGGGGGGAGGGGACACCGCAAGCCCCGCCGGCGCGCTCCTGCGCGCCGCCCGGTTGGTTAATTGCTCGCAAAATGCAAATGCTTTCATGGCGTCATCTCCGCCGAAGGGAAGGGGGTGCCATACGGGCACGGCTTTTCGTCTGGCTTGCAAGTAAGTAAGCCCTGGCCGAAATTGCTCTCTTGCTGCAGGCCCGCCGTCGCACCTGCGCTCGGCCGACCGCGGCCAGATTGACGGAGAAGACAGAGGCCGAGGGACACTTGCGCGTCGGCGGGAGTTTACAGGCTATCGCTTCTCGGCCTTTTGGCTAAGATCAAGTGTAGTATCTGTTCTTATCAGTTTAATATCTGATACGTCCCCTATCTGGGGACCAAATATTAAATTGATTTTTGGAACAGGGAGATGGAACAGGGGCTTGCTCCGTCCACTCCACGCATCGACCTGGTATTGCAGTGCTTCCGGGAGCGGTGCAGCTTCCCCTCTTTGGGGTGGGAAGTCGCAAAAGTCAAAAGCAGAAAAAGTTTTCGCACCACTTTCAGCCGTGCTGTCTTTCCTTTGTAGAGCCGCTCGGGCTCGCCCTTGTCGTGCCGCCGCCTTACTTTTCATCCGCTCGCTGGCCGGCCGCGCCGCAGGCTAAGCAGCCGCCTTCGGGGGTGTTTTTCGCTCTGCGTTTGCATGTCAAAATTGTGTTTTTCTTTCTTATTTGCATATGGGGACGTGCCCTGGATTTCAGGGCGGGGCCTCGCCACCTTTCCCGCTCTGCAGCTGACCTGGACCGTGCTGCACCCTGTTGGATTTCTGAGCCACTGCGCCCGCCCCCGTTGGAAAAGGAGGGGGGAGGGGACACCGCAAGCCCCGCCGGCGCGCTCCTGCGCGCCGCCCGGTTGGTTAATTGCTCGCAAAATGCAAATGCTTTCATGGCGTCATCTCCGCCGAAGGGAAGGGGGTGCCATACGGGCACGGCTTTTCGTCTGGCTTGCAAGTAAGTAAGCCCTGGCCGAAATTGCTCTCTTGCTGCAGGCCCGCCGTCGCACCTGCGCTCGGCCGACCGCGGCCAGATTGACGGAGAAGACAGAGGCCGAGGGACACTTGCGCGTCGGCGGGAGTTTACAGGCTATCGCTTCTCGGCCTTTTGGCTAAGATCAAGTGTAGTATCTGTTCTTATCAGTTTAATATCTGATACGTCCCCTATCTGGGGACCAAATATTAAATTGATTTTTGGAACAGGGAGATGGAACAGGGGCTTGCTCCGTCCACTCCACGCATCGACCTGGTATTGCAGTGCTTCCGGGAGCGGTGCAGCTTCCCCTCTTTGGGGTGGGAAGTCGCAAAAGTCAAAAGCAGAAAAAGTTTTCGCACCACTTTCAGCCGTGCTGTCTTTCCTTTGTAGAGCCGCTCGGGCTCGCCCTTGTCGTGCCGCCGCCTTACTTTTCACCCGCTCGCTGGCCGGCCGCGCCGCAGGCTAAGCAGCCGCCTTCGGGGGTGTTTTTCGCTCTGCGTTTGCATGTCAAAATTGTGTTTTTCTTTCTTATTTGCATATGGGGACGTGCCCTGGATTTCAGGGCGGGGCCTCGCCACCTTTCCCGCTCTGCAGCTGACCTGGACCGTGCTGCACCCTGTTGGATTTCTGAGCCACTGCGCCCGCCCCCGTTGGAAAAGGAGGGGGGAGGGGACACCGCAAGCCCCGCCGGCGCGCTCCTGCGCGCCGCCCGGTTGGTTAATTGCTCGCAAAATGCAAATGCTTTCATGGCGTCATCTCCGCCGAAGGGAAGGGGGTGCCATACGGGCACGGCTTTTCGTCTGGCTTGCAAGTAAGTAAGCCCTGGCCGAAATTGCTCTCTTGCTGCAGGCCCGCCGTCGCACCTGCGCTCGGCCGACCGCGGCCAGATTGACGGAGAAGACAGAGGCCGAGGGACACTTGCGCGTCGGCGGGAGTTTACAGGCTATCGCTTCTCGGCCTTTTGGCTAAGATCAAGTGTAGTATCTGTTCTTATCAGTTTAATATCTGATACGTCCCCTATCTGGGGACCAAATATTAAATTGATTTTTGGAACAGGGAGATGGAACAGGGGCTTGCTCCGTCCACTCCACGCATCGACCTGGTATTGCAGTGCTTCCGGGAGCGGTGCAGCTTCCCCTCTTTGGGGTGGGAAGTCGCAAAAGTCAAAAGCAGAAAAAGTTTTCGCACCACTTTCAGCCGTGCTGTCTTTCCTTTGTAGAGCCGCTCGGGCTCGCCCTTGTCGTGCCGCCGCCTTACTTTTCACCCGCTCGCTGGCCGGCCGCGCCGCAGGCTAAGCAGCCGCCTTCGGGGGTGTTTTTCGCTCTGCGTTTGCATGTCAAAATTGTGTTTTTCTTTCTTATTTGCATATGGGGACGTGCCCTGGATTTCAGGGCGGGGCCTCGCCACCTTTCCCGCTCTGCAGCTGACCTGGACCGTGCTGCACCCTGTTGGATTTCTGAGCCACTGCGCCCGCCCCCGTTGGAAAAGGAGGGGGGAGGGGACACCGCAAGCCCCGCCGGCGCGCTCCTGCGCGCCGCCCGGTTGGTTAATTGCTCGCAAAATGCAAATGCTTTCATGGCGTCATCTCCGCCGAAGGGAAGGGGGTGCCATACGGGCACGGCTTTTCGTCTGGCTTGCAAGTAAGTAAGCCCTGGCCGAAATTGCTCTCTTGCTGCAGGCCCGCCGTCGCACCTGCGCTCGGCCGACCGCGGCCAGATTGACGGAGAAGACAGAGGCCGAGGGACACTTGCGCGTCGGCGGGAGTTTACAGGCTATCGCTTCTCGGCCTTTTGGCTAAGATCAAGTGTAGTATCTGTTCTTATCAGTTTAATATCTGATACGTCCCCTATCTGGGGACCAAATATTAAATTGATTTTTGGAACAGGGAGATGGAACAGGGGCTTGCTCCGTCCACTCCACGCATCGACCTGGTATTGCAGTGCTTCCGGGAGCGGTGCAGCTTCCCCTCTTTGGGGTGGGAAGTCGCAAAAGTCAAAAGCAGAAAAAGTTTTCGCACCACTTTCAGCCGTGCTGTCTTTCCTTTGTAGAGCCGCTCGGGCTCGCCCTTGTCGTGCCGCCGCCTTACTTTTCATCCGCTCGCTGGCCGGCCGCGCCGCAGGCTAAGCAGCCGCCTTCGGGGGTGTTTTTCGCTCTGCGTTTGCATGTCAAAATTGTGTTTTTCTTTCTTATTTGCATATGGGGACGTGCCCTGGATTTCAGGGCGGGGCCTCGCCACCTTTCCCGCTCTGCAGCTGACCTGGACCGTGCTGCACCCTGTTGGATTTCTGAGCCACTGCGCCCGCCCCCGTTGGAAAAGGAGGGGGGAGGGGACACCGCAAGCCCCGCCGGCGCGCTCCTGCGCGCCGCCCGGTTGGTTAATTGCTCGCAAAATGCAAATGCTTTCATGGCGTCATCTCCGCCGAAGGGAAGGGGGTGCCATACGGGCACGGCTTTTCGTCTGGCTTGCAAGTAAGTAAGCCCTGGCCGAAATTGCTCTCTTGCTGCAGGCCCGCCGTCGCACCTGCGCTCGGCCGACCGCGGCCAGATTGACGGAGAAGACAGAGGCCGAGGGACACTTGCGCGTCGGCGGGAGTTTACAGGCTATCGCTTCTCGGCCTTTTGGCTAAGATCAAGTGTAGTATCTGTTCTTATCAGTTTAATATCTGATACGTCCCCTATCTGGGGACCAAATATTAAATTGATTTTTGGAACAGGGAGATGGAACAGGGGCTTGCTCCGTCCACTCCACGCATCGACCTGGTATTGCAGTGCTTCCGGGAGCGGTGCAGCTTCCCCTCTTTGGGGTGGGAAGTCGCAAAAGTCAAAAGCAGAAAAAGTTTTCGCACCACTTTCAGCCGTGCTGTCTTTCCTTTGTAGAGCCGCTCGGGCTCGCCCTTGTCGTGCCGCCGCCTTACTTTTCACCCGCTCGCTGGCCGGCCGCGCCGCAGGCTAAGCAGCCGCCTTCGGGGGTGTTTTTCGCTCTGCGTTTGCATGTCAAAATTGTGTTTTTCTTTCTTATTTGCATATGGGGACGTGCCCTGGATTTCAGGGCGGGGCCTCGCCACCTTTCCCGCTCTGCAGCTGACCTGGACCGTGCTGCACCCTGTTGGATTTCTGAGCCACTGCGCCCGCCCCCGTTGGAAAAGGAGGGGGGAGGGGACACCGCAAGCCCCGCCGGCGCGCTCCTGCGCGCCGCCCGGTTGGTTAATTGCTCGCAAAATGCAAATGCTTTCATGGCGTCATCTCCGCCGAAGGGAAGGGGGTGCCATACGGGCACGGCTTTTCGTCTGGCTTGCAAGTAAGTAAGCCCTGGCCGAAATTGCTCTCTTGCTGCAGGCCCGCCGTCGCACCTGCGCTCGGCCGACCGCGGCCAGATTGACGGAGAAGACAGAGGCCGAGGGACACTTGCGCGTCGGCGGGAGTTTACAGGCTATCGCTTCTCGGCCTTTTGGCTAAGATCAAGTGTAGTATCTGTTCTTATCAGTTTAATATCTGATACGTCCCCTATCTGGGGACCAAATATTAAATTGATTTTTGGAACAGGGAGATGGAACAGGGGCTTGCTCCGTCCACTCCACGCATCGACCTGGTATTGCAGTGCTTCCGGGAGCGGTGCAGCTTCCCCTCTTTGGGGTGGGAAGTCGCAAAAGTCAAAAGCAGAAAAAGTTTTCGCACCACTTTCAGCCGTGCTGTCTTTCCTTTGTAGAGCCGCTCGGGCTCGCCCTTGTCGTGCCGCCGCCTTACTTTTCACCCGCTCGCTGGCCGGCCGCGCCGCAGGCTAAGCAGCCGCCTTCGGGGGTGTTTTTCGCTCTGCGTTTGCATGTCAAAATTGTGTTTTTCTTTCTTATTTGCATATGGGGACGTGCCCTGGATTTCAGGGCGGGGCCTCGCCACCTTTCCCGCTCTGCAGCTGACCTGGACCGTGCTGCACCCTGTTGGATTTCTGAGCCACTGCGCCCGCCCCCGTTGGAAAAGGAGGGGGGAGGGGACACCGCAAGCCCCGCCGGCGCGCTCCTGCGCGCCGCCCGGTTGGTTAATTGCTCGCAAAATGCAAATGCTTTCATGGCGTCATCTCCGCCGAAGGGAAGGGGGTGCCATACGGGCACGGCTTTTCGTCTGGCTTGCAAGTAAGTAAGCCCTGGCCGAAATTGCTCTCTTGCTGCAGGCCCGCCGTCGCACCTGCGCTCGGCCGACCGCGGCCAGATTGACGGAGAAGACAGAGGCCGAGGGACACTTGCGCGTCGGCGGGAGTTTACAGGCTATCGCTTCTCGGCCTTTTGGCTAAGATCAAGTGTAGTATCTGTTCTTATCAGTTTAATATCTGATACGTCCCCTATCTGGGGACCAAATATTAAATTGATTTCTGGAACAGGTTGATGGAACAGGGGCTTGCTCCGTCCACTCCACGCATCGACCTGGTATTGCAGTGCTTCCGGGAGCGGTGCAGCTTCCCCTCTTTGGGGTGGGAAGTCGCAAAAGTCAAAAGCAGAAAAAGTTTTCGCACCACTTTCAGCCGTGCTGTCTTTCCTTTGTAGAGCCGCTCGGGCTCGCCCTTGTCGTGCCGCCGCCTTACTTTTCACTCGCTCGCTGGCCGGCCGCGCCGCAGGCTAAGCAGCCGCCTTCGGGGGTGTTTTTCGCTCTGCGTTTGCATGTCAAAATTGTGTTTTTCTTTCTTATTTGCATATGGGGACGTGCCCTGGATTTCAGGGCGGGGCCTCGCCACCTTTCCCGCTCTGCAGCTGACCTGGACCGTGCTGCACCCTGTTGGATTTCTGAGCCACTGCGCCCGCCCCCGTTGGAAAAGGAGGGGGGAGGGGACACCGCAAGCCCCGCCGGCGCGCTCCTGCGCGCCGCCCGGTTGGTTAATTGCTCGCAAAATGCAAATGCTTTCATGGCGTCATCTCCGCCGAAGGGAAGGGGGTGCCATACGGGCACGGCTTTTCGTCTGGCTTGCAAGTAAGTAAGCCCTGGCCGAAATTGCTCTCTTGCTGCAGGCCCGCCGTCGCACCTGCGCTCGGCCGACCGCGGCCAGATTGACGGAGAAGACAGAGGCCGAGGGACACTTGCGCGTCGGCGGGAGTTTACAGGCTATCGCTTCTCGGCCTTTTGGCTAAGATCAAGTGTAGTATCTGTTCTTATCAGTTTAATATCTGATACGTCCCCTATCTGGGGACCAAATATTAAATTGATTTTTGGAACAGGGAGATGGAACAGGGGCTTGCTCCGTCCACTCCACGCATCGACCTGGTATTGCAGTGCTTCCGGGAGAGGTGCAGCTTCCCCTCTTTGGGGTGGGAAGTCGCAAAAGTCAAAAGCAGAAAAAGTTTTCGCACCACTTTCAGCCGTGCTGTCTTTCCTTTGTAGAGCCGCTCGGGCTCGCCCTTGTCGTGCCGCCGCCTTACTTTTCACCCGCTCGCTGGCCGGCCGCGCCGCAGGCTAAGCAGCCGCCTTCGGGGGTGTTTTTCGCTCTGCGTTTGCATGTCAAAATTGTGTTTTTCTTTCTTATTTGCATATGGGGACGTGCCCTGGATTTCAGGGCGGGGCCTCGCCACCTTTCCCGCTCTGCAGCTGACCTGGACCGTGCTGCACCCTGTTGGATTTCTGAGCCACTGCGCCCGCCCCCGTTGGAAAAGGAGGGGGGAGGGGACACCGCAAGCCCCGCCGGCGCGCTCCTGCGCGCCGCCCGGTTGGTTAATTGCTCGCAAAATGCAAATGCTTTCATGGCGTCATCTCCGCCGAAGGGAAGGGGGTGCCATACGGGCACGGCTTTTCGTCTGGCTTGCAAGTAAGTAAGCCCTGGCCGAAATTGCTCTCTTGCTGCAGGCCCGCCGTCGCACCTGCGCTCGGCCGACCGCGGCCAGATTGACGGAGAAGACAGAGGCCGAGGGACACTTGCGCGTCGGCGGGAGTTTACAGGCTATCGCTTCTCGGCCTTTTGGCTAAGATCAAGTGTAGTATCTGTTCTTATCAGTTTAATATCTGATACGTCCCCTATCTGGGGACCAAATATTAAATTGATTTTTGGAACAGGGAGATGGAACAGGGGCTTGCTCCGTCCACTCCACGCATCGACCTGGTATTGCAGTGCTTCCGGGAGCGGTGCAGCTTCCCCTCTTTGGGGTGGGAAGTCGCAAAAGTCAAAAGCAGAAAAAGTTTTCGCACCACTTTCAGCCGTGCTGTCTTTCCTTTGTAGAGCCGCTCGGGCTCGCCCTTGTCGTGCCGCCGCCTTACTTTTCACCCGCTCGCTGGCCGGCCGCGCCGCAGGCTAAGCAGCCGCCTTCGGGGGTGTTTTTCGCTCTGCGTTTGCATGTCAAAATTGTGTTTTTCTTTCTTATTTGCATATGGGGACGTGCCCTGGATTTCAGGGCGGGGCCTCGCCACCTTTCCCGCTCTGCAGCTGACCTGGACCGTGCTGCACCCTGTTGGATTTCTGAGCCACTGCGCCCGCCCCCGTTGGAAAAGGAGGGGGGAGGGGACACCGCAAGCCCCGCCGGCGCGCTCCTGCGCGCCGCCCGGTTGGTTAATTGCTCGCAAAATGCAAATGCTTTCATGGCGTCATCTCCGCCGAAGGGAAGGGGGTGCCATACGGGCACGGCTTTTCGTCTGGCTTGCAAGTAAGTAAGCCCTGGCCGAAATTGCTCTCTTGCTGCAGGCCCGCCGTCGCACCTGCGCTCGGCCGACCGCGGCCAGATTGACGGAGAAGACAGAGGCCGAGGGACACTTGCGCGTCGGCGGGAGTTTACAGGCTATCGCTTCTCGGCCTTTTGGCTAAGATCAAGTGTAGTATCTGTTCTTATCAGTTTAATATCTGATACGTCCCCTATCTGGGGACCAAATATTAAATTGATTTTTGGAACAGGGAGATGGAACAGGGGCTTGCTCCGTCCACTCCACGCATCGACCTGGTATTGCAGTGCTTCCGGGAGCGGTGCAGCTTCCCCTCTTTGGGGTGGGAAGTCGCAAAAGTCAAAAGCAGAAAAAGTTTTCGCACCACTTTCAGCCGTGCTGTCTTTCCTTTGTAGAGCCGCTCGGGCTCGCCCTTGTCGTGCCGCCGCCTTACTTTTCACCCGCTCGCTGGCCGGCCGCGCCGCAGGCTAAGCAGCCGCCTTCGGGGGTGTTTTTCGCTCTGCGTTTGCATGTCAAAATTGTGTTTTTCTTTCTTATTTGCATATGGGGACGTGCCCTGGATTTCAGGGCGGGGCCTCGCCACCTTTCCCGCTCTGCAGCTGACCTGGACCGTGCTGCACCCTGTTGGATTTCTGAGCCACTGCGCCCGCCCCCGTTGGAAAAGGAGGGGGGAGGGGACACCGCAAGCCCCGCCGGCGCGCTCCTGCGCGCCGCCCGGTTGGTTAATTGCTCGCAAAATGCAAATGCTTTCATGGCGTCATCTCCGCCGAAGGGAAGGGGGTGCCATACGGGCACGGCTTTTCGTCTGGCTTGCAAGTAAGTAAGCCCTGGCCGAAATTGCTCTCTTGCTGCAGGCCCGCCGTCGCACCTGCGCTCGGCCGACCGCGGCCAGATTGACGGAGAAGACAGAGGCCGAGGGACACTTGCGCGTCGGCGGGAGTTTACAGGCTATCGCTTCTCGGCCTTTTGGCTAAGATCAAGTGTAGTATCTGTTCTTATCAGTTTAATATCTGATACGTCCCCTATCTGGGGACCAAATATTAAATTGATTTTTGGAACAGGGAGATGGAACAGGGGCTTGCTCCGTCCACTCCACGCATCGACCTGGTATTGCAGTGCTTCCGGGAGCGGTGCAGCTTCCCCTCTTTGGGGTGGGAAGTCGCAAAAGTCAAAAGCAGAAAAAGTTTTCGCACCACTTTCAGCCGTGCTGTCTTTCCTTTGTAGAGCCGCTCGGGCTCGCCCTTGTCGTGCCGCCGCCTTACTTTTCACCCGCTCGCTGGCCGGCCGCGCCGCAGGCTAAGCAGCCGCCTTCGGGGGTGTTTTTCGCTCTGCGTTTGCATGTCAAAATTGTGTTTTTCTTTCTTATTTGCATATGGGGACGTGCCCTGGATTTCAGGGCGGGGCCTCGCCACCTTTCCCGCTCTGCAGCTGACCTGGACCGTGCTGCACCCTGTTGGATTTCTGAGCCACTGCGCCCGCCCCCGTTGGAAAAGGAGGGGGGAGGGGACACCGCAAGCCCCGCCGGCGCGCTCCTGCGCGCCGCCCGGTTGGTTAATTGCTCGCAAAATGCAAATGCTTTCATGGCGTCATCTCCGCCGAAGGGAAGGGGGTGCCATACGGGCACGGCTTTTCGTCTGGCTTGCAAGTAAGTAAGCCCTGGCCGAAATTGCTCTCTTGCTGCAGGCCCGCCGTCGCACCTGCGCTCGGCCGACCGCGGCCAGATTGACGGAGAAGACAGAGGCCGAGGGACACTTGCGCGTCGGCGGGAGTTTACAGGCTATCGCTTCTCGGCCTTTTGGCTAAGATCAAGTGTAGTATCTGTTCTTATCAGTTTAATATCTGATACGTCCCCTATCTGGGGACCAAATATTAAATTGATTTTTGGAACAGGAAGATGGAACAGGGGCTTGCTCCGTCCACTCCACGCATCGACCTGGTATTGCAGTGCTTCCGGGAGCGGTGCAGCTTCCCCTCTTTGGGGTGGGAAGTCGCAAAAGTCAAAAGCAGAAAAAGTTTTCGCACCACTTTCAGCCGTGCTGTCTTTCCTTTGTAGAGCCGCTCGGGCTCGCCCTTGTCGTGCCGCCGCCTTACTTTTCACCCGCTCGCTGGCCGGCCGCGCCGCAGGCTAAGCAGCCGCCTTCGGGGGTGTTTTTCGCTCTGCGTTTGCATGTCAAAATTGTGTTTTTCTTTCTTATTTGCATATGGGGACGTGCCCTGGATTTCAGGGCGGGGCCTCGCCACCTTTCCCGCTCTGCAGCTGACCTGGACCGTGCTGCACCCTGTTGGATTTCTGAGCCACTGCGCCCGCCCCCGTTGGAAAAGGAGGGGGGAGGGGACACCGCAAGCCCCGCCGGCGCGCTCCTGCGCGCCGCCCGGTTGGTTAATTGCTCGCAAAATGCAAATGCTTTCATGGCGTCATCTCCGCCGAAGGGAAGGGGGTGCCATACGGGCACGGCTTTTCGTCTGGCTTGCAAGTAAGTAAGCCCTGGCCGAAATTGCTCTCTTGCTGCAGGCCCGCCGTCGCACCTGCGCTCGGCCGACCGCGGCCAGATTGACGGAGAAGACAGAGGCCGAGGGACACTTGCGCGTCGGCGGGAGTTTACAGGCTATCGCTTCTCGGCCTTTTGGCTAAGATCAAGTGTAGTATCTGTTCTTATCAGTTTAATATCTGATACGTCCCCTATCTGGGGACCAAATATTAAATTGATTTTTGGAACAGGGAGATGGAACAGGGGCTTGCTCCGTCCACTCCACGCATCGACCTGGTATTGCAGTGCTTCCGGGAGCGGTGCAGCTTCCCCTCTTTGGGGTGGGAAGTCGCAAAAGTCAAAAGCAGAAAAAGTTTTCGCACCACTTTCAGCCGTGCTGTCTTTCCTTTGTAGAGCCGCTCGGGCTCGCCCTTGTCGTGCCGCCGCCTTACTTTTCACCCGCTCGCTGGCCGGCCGCGCCGCAGGCTAAGCAGCCGCCTTCGGGGGTGTTTTTCGCTCTGCGTTTGCATGTCAAAATTGTGTTTTTCTTTCTTATTTGCATATGGGGACGTGCCCTGGATTTCAGGGCGGGGCCTCGCCACCTTTCCCGCTCTGCAGCTGACCTGGACCGTGCTGCACCCTGTTGGATTTCTGAGCCACTGCGCCCGCCCCCGTTGGAAAAGGAGGGGGGAGGGGACACCGCAAGCCCCGCCGGCGCGCTCCTGCGCGCCGCCCGGTTGGTTAATTGCTCGCAAAATGCAAATGCTTTCATGGCGTCATCTCCGCCGAAGGGAAGGGGGTGCCATACGGGCACGGCTTTTCGTCTGGCTTGCAAGTAAGTAAGCCCTGGCCGAAATTGCTCTCTTGCTGCAGGCCCGCCGTCGCACCTGCGCTCGGCCGACCGCGGCCAGATTGACGGAGAAGACAGAGGCCGAGGGACACTTGCGCGTCGGCGGGAGTTTACAGGCTATCGCTTCTCGGCCTTTTGGCTAAGATCAAGTGTAGTATCTGTTCTTATCAGTTTAATATCTGATACGTCCCCTATCTGGGGACCAAATATTAAATTGATTTTTGGAACAGGGAGATGGAACAGGGGCTTGCTCCGTCCACTCCACGCATCGACCTGGTATTGCAGTGCTTCCGGGAGCGGTGCAGCTTCCCCTCTTTGGGGTGGGAAGTCGCAAAAGTCAAAAGCAGAAAAAGTTTTCGCACCACTTTCAGCCGTGCTGTCTTTCCTTTGTAGAGCCGCTCGGGCTCGCCCTTGTCGTGCCGCCGCCTTACTTTTCACCCGCTCGCTGGCCGGCCGCGCCGCAGGCTAAGCAGCCGCCTTCGGGGGTGTTTTTCGCTCTGCGTTTGCATGTCAAAATTGTGTTTTTCTTTCTTATTTGCATATGGGGACGTGCCCTGGATTTCAGGGCGGGGCCTCGCCACCTTTCCCGCTCTGCAGCTGACCTGGACCGTGCTGCACCCTGCTGGATTTCTGAGCCACTGCGCCCGCCCCCGTTGGAAAAGGAGGGGGGAGGGGACACCGCAAGCCCCGCCGGCGCGCTCCTGCGCGCCGCCCGGTTGGTTAATTGCTCGCAAAATGCAAATGCTTTCATGGCGTCATCTCCGCCGAAGGGAAGGGGGTGCCATACGGGCACGGCTTTTCGTCTGGCTTGCAAGTAAGTAAGCCCTGGCCGAAATTGCTCTCTTGCTGCAGGCCCGCCGTCGCACCTGCGCTCGGCCGACCGCGGCCAGATTGACGGAGAAGACAGAGGCCGAGGGACACTTGCGCGTCGGCGGGAGTTTACAGGCTATCGCTTCTCGGCCTTTTGGCTAAGATCAAGTGTAGTATCTGTTCTTATCAGTTTAATATCTGATACGTCCCCTATCTGGGGACCAAATATTAAATTGATTTTTGGAACAGGGAGATGGAACAGGGGCTTGCTCCGTCCACTCCACGCATCGACCTGGTATTGCAGTGCTTCCGGGAGCGGTGCAGCTTCCCCTCTTTGGGGTGGGAAGTCGCAAAAGTCAAAAGCAGAAAAAGTTTTCGCACCACTTTCAGCCGTGCTGTCTTTCCTTTGTAGAGCCGCTCGGGCTCGCCCTTGTCGTGCCGCCGCCTTACTTTTCACCCGCTCGCTGGCCGGCCGCGCCGCAGGCTAAGCAGCCGCCTTCGGGGGTGTTTTTCGCTCTGCGTTTGCATGTCAAAATTGTGTTTTTCTTTCTTATTTGCATATGGGGACGTGCCCTGGATTTCAGGGCGGGGCCTCGCCACCTTTCCCGCTCTGCAGCTGACCTGGACCGTGCTGCACCCTGTTGGATTTCTGAGCCACTGCGCCCGCCCCCGTTGGAAAAGGAGGGGGGAGGGGACACCGCAAGCCCCGCCGGCGCGCTCCTGCGCGCCGCCCGGTTGGTTAATTGCTCGCAAAATGCAAATGCTTTCATGGCGTCATCTCCGCCGAAGGGAAGGGGGTGCCATACGGGCACGGCTTTTCGTCTGGCTTGCAAGTAAGTAAGCCCTGGCCGAAATTGCTCTCTTGCTGCAGGCCCGCCGTCGCACCTGCGCTCGGCCGACCGCGGCCAGATTGACGGAGAAGACAGAGGCCGAGGGACACTTGCGCGTCGGCGGGAGTTTACAGGCTATCGCTTCTCGGCCTTTTGGCTAAGATCAAGTGTAGTATCTGTTCTTATCAGTTTAATATCTGATACGTCCCCTATCTGGGGACCAAATATTAAATTGATTTTTGGAACAGGGAGATGGAACAGGGGCTTGCTCCGTCCACTCCACGCATCGACCTGGTATTGCAGTGCTTCCGGGAGCGGTGCAGCTTCCCCTCTTTGGGGTGGGAAGTCGCAAAAGTCAAAAGCAGAAAAAGTTTTCGCACCACTTTCAGCCGTGCTGTCTTTCCTTTGTAGAGCCGCTCGGGCTCGCCCTTGTCGTGCCGCCGCCTTACTTTTCACCCGCTCGCTGGCCGGCCGCGCCGCAGGCTAAGCAGCCGCCTTCGGGGGTGTTTTTCGCTCTGCGTTTGCATGTCAAAATTGTGTTTTTCTTTCTTATTTGCATATGGGGACGTGCCCTGGATTTCAGGGCGGGGCCTCGCCACCTTTCCCGCTCTGCAGCTGACCTGGACCGTGCTGCACCCTGTTGGATTTCTGAGCCACTGCGCCCGCCCCCGTTGGAAAAGGAGGGGGGAGGGGACACCGCAAGCCCCGCCGGCGCGCTCCTGCGCGCCGCCCGGTTGGTTAATTGCTCGCAAAATGCAAATGCTTTCATGGCGTCATCTCCTCCGAAGGGAAGGGGGTGCCATACGGGCACGGCTTTTCGTCTGGCTTGCAAGTAAGTAAGCCCTGGCCGAAATTGCTCTCTTGCTGCAGGCCCGCCGTCGCACCTGCGCTCGGCCGACCGCGGCCAGATTGACGGAGAAGACAGAGGCCGAGGGACACTTGCGCGTCGGCGGGAGTTTACAGGCTATCGCTTCTCGGCCTTTTGGCTAAGATCAAGTGTAGTATCTGTTCTTATCAGTTTAATATCTGATACGTCCCCTATCTGGGGACCAAATATTAAATTGATTTTTGGAACAGGGAGATGGAACAGGGGCTTGCTCCGTCCACTCCACGCATCGACCTGGTATTGCAGTGCTTCCGGGAGCGGTGCAGCTTCCCCTCTTTGGGGTGGGAAGTCGCAAAAGTCAAAAGCAGAAAAAGTTTTCGCACCACTTTCAGCCGTGCTGTCTTTCCTTTGTAGAGCCGCTCGGGCTCGCCCTTGTCGTGCCGCCGCCTTACTTTTCACCCGCTCGCTGGCCGGCCGCGCCGCAGGCTAAGCAGCCGCCTTCGGGGGTGTTTTTCGCTCTGCGTTTGCATGTCAAAATTGTGTTTTTCTTTCTTATTTGCATATGGGGACGTGCCCTGGATTTCAGGGCGGGGCCTCGCCACCTTTCCCGCTCTGCAGCTGACCTGGACCGTGCTGCACCCTGCTGGATTTCTGAGCCACTGCGCCCGCCCCCGTTGGAAAAGGAGGGGGGAGGGGACACCGCAAGCCCCGCCGGCGCGCTCCTGCGCGCCGCCCGGTTGGTTAATTGCTCGCAAAATGCAAATGCTTTCATGGCGTCATCTCCGCCGAAGGGAAGGGGGTGCCATACGGGCACGGCTTTTCGTCTGGCTTGCAAGTAAGTAAGCCCTGGCCGAAATTGCTCTCTTGCTGCAGGCCCGCCGTCGCACCTGCGCTCGGCCGACCGCGGCCAGATTGACGGAGAAGACAGAGGCCGAGGGACACTTGCGCGTCGGCGGGAGTTTACAGGCTATCGCTTCTCGGCCTTTTGGCTAAGATCAAGTGTAGTATCTGTTCTTATCAGTTTAATATCTGATACGTCCCCTATCTGGGGACCAAATATTAAATTGATTTTTGGAACAGGGAGATGGAACAGGGGCTTGCTCCGTCCACTCCACGCATCGACCTGGTATTGCAGTGCTTCCGGGAGCGGTGCAGCTTCCCCTCTTTGGGGTGGGAAGTCGCAAAAGTCAAAAGCAGAAAAAGTTTTCGCACCACTTTCAGCCGTGCTGTCTTTCCTTTGTAGAGCCGCTCGGGCTCGCCCTTGTCGTGCCGCCGCCTTACTTTTCACTCGCTCGCTGGCCGGCCGCGCCGCAGGCTAAGCAGCCGCCTTCGGGGGTGTTTTTCGCTCTGCGTTTGCATGTCAAAATTGTGTTTTTCTTTCTTATTTGCATATGGGGACGTGCCCTGGATTTCAGGGCGGGGCCTCGCCACCTTTCCCGCTCTGCAGCTGACCTGGACCGTGCTGCACCCTGTTGGATTTCTGAGCCACTGCGCCCGCCCCCGTTGGAAAAGGAGGGGGGAGGGGACACCGCAAGCCCCGCCGGCGCGCTCCTGCGCGCCGCCCGGTTGGTTAATTGCTCGCAAAATGCAAATGCTTTCATGGCGTCATCTCCGCCGAAGGGAAGGGGGTGCCATACGGGCACGGCTTTTCGTCTGGCTTGCAAGTAAGTAAGCCCTGGCCGAAATTGCTCTCTTGCTGCAGGCCCGCCGTCGCACCTGCGCTCGGCCGACCGCGGCCAGATTGACGGAGAAGACAGAGGCCGAGGGACACTTGCGCGTCGGCGGGAGTTTACAGGCTATCGCTTCTCGGCCTTTTGGCTAAGATCAAGTGTAGTATCTGTTCTTATCAGTTTAATATCTGATACGTCCCCTATCTGGGGACCAAATATTAAATTGATTTTTGGAACAGGGAGATGGAACAGGGGCTTGCTCCGTCCACTCCACGCATCGACCTGGTATTGCAGTGCTTCCGGGAGAGGTGCAGCTTCCCCTCTTTGGGGTGGGAAGTCGCAAAAGTCAAAAGCAGAAAAAGTTTTCGCACCACTTTCAGCCGTGCTGTCTTTCCTTTGTAGAGCCGCTCGGGCTCGCCCTTGTCGTGCCGCCGCCTTACTTTTCACCCGCTCGCTGGCCGGCCGCGCCGCAGGCTAAGCAGCCGCCTTCGGGGGTGTTTTTCGCTCTGCGTTTGCATGTCAAAATTGTGTTTTTCTTTCTTATTTGCATATGGGGACGTGCCCTGGATTTCAGGGCGGGGCCTCGCCACCTTTCCCGCTCTGCAGCTGACCTGGACCGTGCTGCACCCTGTTGGATTTCTGAGCCACTGCGCCCGCCCCCGTTGGAAAAGGAGGGGGGAGGGGACACCGCAAGCCCCGCCGGCGCGCTCCTGCGCGCCGCCCGGTTGGTTAATTGCTCGCAAAATGCAAATGCTTTCATGGCGTCATCTCCGCCGAAGGGAAGGGGGTGCCATACGGGCACGGCTTTTCGTCTGGCTTGCAAGTAAGTAAGCCCTGGCCGAAATTGCTCTCTTGCTGCAGGCCCGCCGTCGCACCTGCGCTCGGCCGACCGCGGCCAGATTGACGGAGAAGACAGAGGCCGAGGGACACTTGCGCGTCGGCGGGAGTTTACAGGCTATCGCTTCTCGGCCTTTTGGCTAAGATCAAGTGTAGTATCTGTTCTTATCAGTTTAATATCTGATACGTCCCCTATCTGGGGACCAAATATTAAATTGATTTTTGGAACAGGGAGATGGAACAGGGGCTTGCTCCGTCCACTCCACGCATCGACCTGGTATTGCAGTGCTTCCGGGAGCGGTGCAGCTTCCCCTCTTTGGGGTGGGAAGTCGCAAAAGTCAAAAGCAGAAAAAGTTTTCGCACCACTTTCAGCCGTGCTGTCTTTCCTTTGTAGAGCCGCTCGGGCTCGCCCTTGTCGTGCCGCCGCCTTACTTTTCACCCGCTCGCTGGCCGGCCGCGCCGCAGGCTAAGCAGCCGCCTTCGGGGGTGTTTTTCGCTCTGCGTTTGCATGTCAAAATTGTGTTTTTCTTTCTTATTTGCATATGGGGACGTGCCCTGGATTTCAGGGCGGGGCCTCGCCACCTTTCCCGCTCTGCAGCTGACCTGGACCGTGCTGCACCCTGTTGGATTTCTGAGCCACTGCGCCCGCCCCCGTTGGAAAAGGAGGGGGGAGGGGACACCGCAAGCCCCGCCGGCGCGCTCCTGCGCGCCGCCCGGTTGGTTAATTGCTCGCAAAATGCAAATGCTTTCATGGCGTCATCTCCGCCGAAGGGAAGGGGGTGCCATACGGGCACGGCTTTTCGTCTGGCTTGCAAGTAAGTAAGCCCTGGCCGAAATTGCTCTCTTGCTGCAGGCCCGCCGTCGCACCTGCGCTCGGCCGACCGCGGCCAGATTGACGGAGAAGACAGAGGCCGAGGGACACTTGCGCGTCGGCGGGAGTTTACAGGCTATCGCTTCTCGGCCTTTTGGCTAAGATCAAGTGTAGTATCTGTTCTTATCAGTTTAATATCTGATACGTCCCCTATCTGGGGACCAAATATTAAATTGATTTTTGGAACAGGGAGATGGAACAGGGGCTTGCTCCGTCCACTCCACGCATCGACCTGGTATTGCAGTGCTTCCGGGAGCGGTGCAGCTTCCCCTCTTTGGGGTGGGAAGTCGCAAAAGTCAAAAGCAGAAAAAGTTTTCGCACCACTTTCAGCCGTGCTGTCTTTCCTTTGTAGAGCCGCTCGGGCTCGCCCTTGTCGTGCCGCCGCCTTACTTTTCACCCGCTCGCTGGCCGGCCGCGCCGCAGGCTAAGCAGCCGCCTTCGGGGGTGTTTTTCGCTCTGCGTTTGCATGTCAAAATTGTGTTTTTCTTTCTTATTTGCATATGGGGACGTGCCCTGGATTTCAGGGCGGGGCCTCGCCACCTTTCCCGCTCTGCAGCTGACCTGGACCGTGCTGCACCCTGTTGGATTTCTGAGCCACTGCGCCCGCCCCCGTTGGAAAAGGAGGGGGGAGGGGACACCGCAAGCCCCGCCGGCGCGCTCCTGCGCGCCGCCCGGTTGGTTAATTGCTCGCAAAATGCAAATGCTTTCATGGCGTCATCTCCGCCGAAGGGAAGGGGGTGCCATACGGGCACGGCTTTTCGTCTGGCTTGCAAGTAAGTAAGCCCTGGCCGAAATTGCTCTCTTGCTGCAGGCCCGCCGTCGCACCTGCGCTCGGCCGACCGCGGCCAGATTGACGGAGAAGACAGAGGCCGAGGGACACTTGCGCGTCGGCGGGAGTTTACAGGCTATCGCTTCTCGGCCTTTTGGCTAAGATCAAGTGTAGTATCTGTTCTTATCAGTTTAATATCTGATACGTCCCCTATCTGGGGACCAAATATTAAATTGATTTTTGGAACAGGGAGATGGAACAGGGGCTTGCTCCGTCCACTCCACGCATCGACCTGGTATTGCAGTGCTTCCGGGAGCGGTGCAGCTTCCCCTCTTTGGGGTGGGAAGTCGCAAAAGTCAAAAGCAGAAAAAGTTTTCGCACCACTTTCAGCCGTGCTGTCTTTCCTTTGTAGAGCCGCTCGGGCTCGCCCTTGTCGTGCCGCCGCCTTACTTTTCACCCGCTCGCTGGCCGGCCGCGCCGCAGGCTAAGCAGCCGCCTTCGGGGGTGTTTTTCGCTCTGCGTTTGCATGTCAAAATTGTGTTTTTCTTTCTTATTTGCATATGGGGACGTGCCCTGGATTTCAGGGCGGGGCCTCGCCACCTTTCCCGCTCTGCAGCTGACCTGGACCGTGCTGCACCCTGTTGGATTTCTGAGCCACTGCGCCCGCCCCCGTTGGAAAAGGAGGGGGGAGGGGACACCGCAAGCCCCGCCGGCGCGCTCCTGCGCGCCGCCCGGTTGGTTAATTGCTCGCAAAATGCAAATGCTTTCATGGCGTCATCTCCGCCGAAGGGAAGGGGGTGCCATACGGGCACGGCTTTTCGTCTGGCTTGCAAGTAAGTAAGCCCTGGCCGAAATTGCTCTCTTGCTGCAGGCCCGCCGTCGCACCTGCGCTCGGCCGACCGCGGCCAGATTGACGGAGAAGACAGAGGCCGAGGGACACTTGCGCGTCGGCGGGAGTTTACAGGCTATCGCTTCTCGGCCTTTTGGCTAAGATCAAGTGTAGTATCTGTTCTTATCAGTTTAATATCTGATACGTCCCCTATCTGGGGACCAAATATTAAATTGATTTTTGGAACAGGAAGATGGAACAGGGGCTTGCTCCGTCCACTCCACGCATCGACCTGGTATTGCAGTGCTTCCGGGAGCGGTGCAGCTTCCCCTCTTTGGGGTGGGAAGTCGCAAAAGTCAAAAGCAGAAAAAGTTTTCGCACCACTTTCAGCCGTGCTGTCTTTCCTTTGTAGAGCCGCTCGGGCTCGCCCTTGTCGTGCCGCCGCCTTACTTTTCACCCGCTCGCTGGCCGGCCGCGCCGCAGGCTAAGCAGCCGCCTTCGGGGGTGTTTTTCGCTCTGCGTTTGCATGTCAAAATTGTGTTTTTCTTTCTTATTTGCATATGGGGACGTGCCCTGGATTTCAGGGCGGGGCCTCGCCACCTTTCCCGCTCTGCAGCTGACCTGGACCGTGCTGCACCCTGTTGGATTTCTGAGCCACTGCGCCCGCCCCCGTTGGAAAAGGAGGGGGGAGGGGACACCGCAAGCCCCGCCGGCGCGCTCCTGCGCGCCGCCCGGTTGGTTAATTGCTCGCAAAATGCAAATGCTTTCATGGCGTCATCTCCGCCGAAGGGAAGGGGGTGCCATACGGGCACGGCTTTTCGTCTGGCTTGCAAGTAAGTAAGCCCTGGCCGAAATTGCTCTCTTGCTGCAGGCCCGCCGTCGCACCTGCGCTCGGCCGACCGCGGCCAGATTGACGGAGAAGACAGAGGCCGAGGGACACTTGCGCGTCGGCGGGAGTTTACAGGCTATCGCTTCTCGGCCTTTTGGCTAAGATCAAGTGTAGTATCTGTTCTTATCAGTTTAATATCTGATACGTCCCCTATCTGGGGACCAAATATTAAATTGATTTTTGGAACAGGGAGATGGAACAGGGGCTTGCTCCGTCCACTCCACGCATCGACCTGGTATTGCAGTGCTTCCGGGAGCGGTGCAGCTTCCCCTCTTTGGGGTGGGAAGTCGCAAAAGTCAAAAGCAGAAAAAGTTTTCGCACCACTTTCAGCCGTGCTGTCTTTCCTTTGTAGAGCCGCTCGGGCTCGCCCTTGTCGTGCCGCCGCCTTACTTTTCACCCGCTCGCTGGCCGGCCGCGCCGCAGGCTAAGCAGCCGCCTTCGGGGGTGTTTTTCGCTCTGCGTTTGCATGTCAAAATTGTGTTTTTCTTTCTTATTTGCATATGGGGACGTGCCCTGGATTTCAGGGCGGGGCCTCGCCACCTTTCCCGCTCTGCAGCTGACCTGGACCGTGCTGCACCCTGTTGGATTTCTGAGCCACTGCGCCCGCCCCCGTTGGAAAAGGAGGGGGGAGGGGACACCGCAAGCCCCGCCGGCGCGCTCCTGCGCGCCGCCCGGTTGGTTAATTGCTCGCAAAATGCAAATGCTTTCATGGCGTCATCTCCGCCGAAGGGAAGGGGGTGCCATACGGGCACGGCTTTTCGTCTGGCTTGCAAGTAAGTAAGCCCTGGCCGAAATTGCTCTCTTGCTGCAGGCCCGCCGTCGCACCTGCGCTCGGCCGACCGCGGCCAGATTGACGGAGAAGACAGAGGCCGAGGGACACTTGCGCGTCGGCGGGAGTTTACAGGCTATCGCTTCTCGGCCTTTTGGCTAAGATCAAGTGTAGTATCTGTTCTTATCAGTTTAATATCTGATACGTCCCCTATCTGGGGACCAAATATTAAATTGATTTTTGGAACAGGGAGATGGAACAGGGGCTTGCTCCGTCCACTCCACGCATCGACCTGGTATTGCAGTGCTTCCGGGAGCGGTGCAGCTTCCCCTCTTTGGGGTGGGAAGTCGCAAAAGTCAAAAGCAGAAAAAGTTTTCGCACCACTTTCAGCCGTGCTGTCTTTCCTTTGTAGAGCCGCTCGGGCTCGCCCTTGTCGTGCCGCCGCCTTACTTTTCACCCGCTCGCTGGCCGGCCGCGCCGCAGGCTAAGCAGCCGCCTTCGGGGGTGTTTTTCGCTCTGCGTTTGCATGTCAAAATTGTGTTTTTCTTTCTTATTTGCATATGGGGACGTGCCCTGGATTTCAGGGCGGGGCCTCGCCACCTTTCCCGCTCTGCAGCTGACCTGGACCGTGCTGCACCCTGTTGGATTTCTGAGCCACTGCGCCCGCCCCCGTTGGAAAAGGAGGGGGGAGGGGACACCGCAAGCCCCGCCGGCGCGCTCCTGCGCGCCGCCCGGTTGGTTAATTGCTCGCAAAATGCAAATGCTTTCATGGCGTCATCTCCGCCGAAGGGAAGGGGGTGCCATACGGGCACGGCTTTTCGTCTGGCTTGCAAGTAAGTAAGCCCTGGCCGAAATTGCTCTCTTGCTGCAGGCCCGCCGTCGCACCTGCGCTCGGCCGACCGCGGCCAGATTGACGGAGAAGACAGAGGCCGAGGGACACTTGCGCGTCGGCGGGAGTTTACAGGCTATCGCTTCTCGGCCTTTTGGCTAAGATCAAGTGTAGTATCTGTTCTTATCAGTTTAATATCTGATACGTCCCCTATCTGGGGACCAAATATTAAATTGATTTTTGGAACAGGGAGATGGAACAGGGGCTTGCTCCGTCCACTCCACGCATCGACCTGGTATTGCAGTGCTTCCGGGAGCGGTGCAGCTTCCCCTCTTTGGGGTGGGAAGTCGCAAAAGTCAAAAGCAGAAAAAGTTTTCGCACCACTTTCAGCCGTGCTGTCTTTCCTTTGTAGAGCCGCTCGGGCTCGCCCTTGTCGTGCCGCCGCCTTACTTTTCACCCGCTCGCTGGCCGGCCGCGCCGCAGGCTAAGCAGCCGCCTTCGGGGGTGTTTTTCGCTCTGCGTTTGCATGTCAAAATTGTGTTTTTCTTTCTTATTTGCATATGGGGACGTGCCCTGGATTTCAGGGCGGGGCCTCGCCACCTTTCCCGCTCTGCAGCTGACCTGGACCGTGCTGCACCCTGTTGGATTTCTGAGCCACTGCGCCCGCCCCCGTTGGAAAAGGAGGGGGGAGGGGACACCGCAAGCCCCGCCGGCGCGCTCCTGCGCGCCGCCCGGTTGGTTAATTGCTCGCAAAATGCAAATGCTTTCATGGCGTCATCTCCGCCGAAGGGAAGGGGGTGCCATACGGGCACGGCTTTTCGTCTGGCTTGCAAGTAAGTAAGCCCTGGCCGAAATTGCTCTCTTGCTGCAGGCCCGCCGTCGCACCTGCGCTCGGCCGACCGCGGCCAGATTGACGGAGAAGACAGAGGCCGAGGGACACTTGCGCGTCGGCGGGAGTTTACAGGCTATCGCTTCTCGGCCTTTTGGCTAAGATCAAGTGTAGTATCTGTTCTTATCAGTTTAATATCTGATACGTCCCCTATCTGGGGACCAAATATTAAATTGATTTTTGGAACAGGGAGATGGAACAGGGGCTTGCTCCGTCCACTCCACGCATCGACCTGGTATTGCAGTGCTTCCGGGAGCGGTGCAGCTTCCCCTCTTTGGGGTGGGAAGTCGCAAAAGTCAAAAGCAGAAAAAGTTTTCGCACCACTTTCAGCCGTGCTGTCTTTCCTTTGTAGAGCCGCTCGGGCTCGCCCTTGTCGTGCCGCCGCCTTACTTTTCACCCGCTCGCTGGCCGGCCGCGCCGCAGGCTAAGCAGCCGCCTTCGGGGGTGTTTTTCGCTCTGCGTTTGCATGTCAAAATTGTGTTTTTCTTTCTTATTTGCATATGGGGACGTGCCCTGGATTTCAGGGCGGGGCCTCGCCACCTTTCCCGCTCTGCAGCTGACCTGGACCGTGCTGCACCCTGTTGGATTTCTGAGCCACTGCGCCCGCCCCCGTTGGAAAAGGAGGGGGGAGGGGACACCGCAAGCCCCGCCGGCGCGCTCCTGCGCGCCGCCCGGTTGGTTAATTGCTCGCAAAATGCAAATGCTTTCATGGCGTCATCTCCGCCGAAGGGAAGGGGGTGCCATACGGGCACGGCTTTTCGTCTGGCTTGCAAGTAAGTAAGCCCTGGCCGAAATTGCTCTCTTGCTGCAGGCCCGCCGTCGCACCTGCGCTCGGCCGACCGCGGCCAGATTGACGGAGAAGACAGAGGCCGAGGGACACTTGCGCGTCGGCGGGAGTTTACAGGCTATCGCTTCTCGGCCTTTTGGCTAAGATCAAGTGTAGTATCTGTTCTTATCAGTTTAATATCTGATACGTCCCCTATCTGGGGACCAAATATTAAATTGATTTTTGGAACAGGGAGATGGAACAGGGGCTTGCTCCGTCCACTCCACGCATCGACCTGGTATTGCAGTGCTTCCGGGAGCGGTGCAGCTTCCCCTCTTTGGGGTGGGAAGTCGCAAAAGTCAAAAGCAGAAAAAGTTTTCGCACCACTTTCAGCCGTGCTGTCTTTCCTTTGTAGAGCCGCTCGGGCTCGCCCTTGTCGTGCCGCCGCCTTACTTTTCACCCGCTCGCTGGCCGGCCGCGCCGCAGGCTAAGCAGCCGCCTTCGGGGGTGTTTTTCGCTCTGCGTTTGCATGTCAAAATTGTGTTTTTCTTTCTTATTTGCATATGGGGACGTGCCCTGGATTTCAGGGCGGGGCCTCGCCACCTTTCCCGCTCTGCAGCTGACCTGGACCGTGCTGCACCCTGTTGGATTTCTGAGCCACTGCGCCCGCCCCCGTTGGAAAAGGAGGGGGGAGGGGACACCGCAAGCCCCGCCGGCGCGCTCCTGCGCGCCGCCCGGTTGGTTAATTGCTCGCAAAATGCAAATGCTTTCATGGCGTCATCTCCGCCGAAGGGAAGGGGGTGCCATACGGGCACGGCTTTTCGTCTGGCTTGCAAGTAAGTAAGCCCTGGCCGAAATTGCTCTCTTGCTGCAGGCCCGCCGTCGCACCTGCGCTCGGCCGACCGCGGCCAGATTGACGGAGAAGACAGAGGCCGAGGGACACTTGCGCGTCGGCGGGAGTTTACAGGCTATCGCTTCTCGGCCTTTTGGCTAAGATCAAGTGTAGTATCTGTTCTTATCAGTTTAATATCTGATACGTCCCCTATCTGGGGACCAAATATTAAATTGATTTTTGGAACAGGGAGATGGAACAGGGGCTTGCTCCGTCCACTCCACGCATCGACCTGGTATTGCAGTGCTTCCGGGAGCGGTGCAGCTTCCCCTCTTTGGGGTGGGAAGTCGCAAAAGTCAAAAGCAGAAAAAGTTTTCGCACCACTTTCAGCCGTGCTGTCTTTCCTTTGTAGAGCCGCTCGGGCTCGCCCTTGTCGTGCCGCCGCCTTACTTTTCACCCGCTCGCTGGCCGGCCGCGCCGCAGGCTAAGCAGCCGCCTTCGGGGGTGTTTTTCGCTCTGCGTTTGCATGTCAAAATTGTGTTTTTCTTTCTTATTTGCATATGGGGACGTGCCCTGGATTTCAGGGCGGGGCCTCGCCACCTTTCCCGCTCTGCAGCTGACCTGGACCGTGCTGCACCCTGTTGGATTTCTGAGCCACTGCGCCCGCCCCCGTTGGAAAAGGAGGGGGGAGGGGACACCGCAAGCCCCGCCGGCGCGCTCCTGCGCGCCGCCCGGTTGGTTAATTGCTCGCAAAATGCAAATGCTTTCATGGCGTCATCTCCGCCGAAGGGAAGGGGGTGCCATACGGGCACGGCTTTTCGTCTGGCTTGCAAGTAAGTAAGCCCTGGCCGAAATTGCTCTCTTGCTGCAGGCCCGCCGTCGCACCTGCGCTCGGCCGACCGCGGCCAGATTGACGGAGAAGACAGAGGCCGAGGGACACTTGCGCGTCGGCGGGAGTTTACAGGCTATCGCTTCTCGGCCTTTTGGCTAAGATCAAGTGTAGTATCTGTTCTTATCAGTTTAATATCTGATACGTCCCCTATCTGGGGACCAAATATTAAATTGATTTTTGGAACAGGAAGATGGAACAGGGGCTTGCTCCGTCCACTCCACGCATCGACCTGGTATTGCAGTGCTTCCGGGAGCGGTGCAGCTTCCCCTCTTTGGGGTGGGAAGTCGCAAAAGTCAAAAGCAGAAAAAGTTTTCGCACCACTTTCAGCCGTGCTGTCTTTCCTTTGTAGAGCCGCTCGGGCTCGCCCTTGTCGTGCCGCCGCCTTACTTTTCACCCGCTCGCTGGCCGGCCGCGCCGCAGGCTAAGCAGCCGCCTTCGGGGGTGTTTTTCGCTCTGCGTTTGCATGTCAAAATTGTGTTTTTCTTTCTTATTTGCATATGGGGACGTGCCCTGGATTTCAGGGCGGGGCCTCGCCACCTTTCCCGCTCTGCAGCTGACCTGGACCGTGCTGCACCCTGTTGGATTTCTGAGCCACTGCGCCCGCCCCCGTTGGAAAAGGAGGGGGGAGGGGACACCGCAAGCCCCGCCGGCGCGCTCCTGCGCGCCGCCCGGTTGGTTAATTGCTCGCAAAATGCAAATGCTTTCATGGCGTCATCTCCGCCGAAGGGAAGGGGGTGCCATACGGGCACGGCTTTTCGTCTGGCTTGCAAGTAAGTAAGCCCTGGCCGAAATTGCTCTCTTGCTGCAGGCCCGCCGTCGCACCTGCGCTCGGCCGACCGCGGCCAGATTGACGGAGAAGACAGAGGCCGAGGGACACTTGCGCGTCGGCGGGAGTTTACAGGCTATCGCTTCTCGGCCTTTTGGCTAAGATCAAGTGTAGTATCTGTTCTTATCAGTTTAATATCTGATACGTCCCCTATCTGGGGACCAAATATTAAATTGATTTTTGGAACAGGGAGATGGAACAGGGGCTTGCTCCGTCCACTCCACGCATCGACCTGGTATTGCAGTGCTTCCGGGAGCGGTGCAGCTTCCCCTCTTTGGGGTGGGAAGTCGCAAAAGTCAAAAGCAGAAAAAGTTTTCGCACCACTTTCAGCCGTGCTGTCTTTCCTTTGTAGAGCCGCTCGGGCTCGCCCTTGTCGTGCCGCCGCCTTACTTTTCACCCGCTCGCTGGCCGGCCGCGCCGCAGGCTAAGCAGCCGCCTTCGGGGGTGTTTTTCGCTCTGCGTTTGCATGTCAAAATTGTGTTTTTCTTTCTTATTTGCATATGGGGACGTGCCCTGGATTTCAGGGCGGGGCCTCGCCACCTTTCCCGCTCTGCAGCTGACCTGGACCGTGCTGCACCCTGTTGGATTTCTGAGCCACTGCGCCCGCCCCCGTTGGAAAAGGAGGGGGGAGGGGACACCGCAAGCCCCGCCGGCGCGCTCCTGCGCGCCGCCCGGTTGGTTAATTGCTCGCAAAATGCAAATGCTTTCATGGCGTCATCTCCGCCGAAGGGAAGGGGGTGCCATACGGGCACGGCTTTTCGTCTGGCTTGCAAGTAAGTAAGCCCTGGCCGAAATTGCTCTCTTGCTGCAGGCCCGCCGTCGCACCTGCGCTCGGCCGACCGCGGCCAGATTGACGGAGAAGACAGAGGCCGAGGGACACTTGCGCGTCGGCGGGAGTTTACAGGCTATCGCTTCTCGGCCTTTTGGCTAAGATCAAGTGTAGTATCTGTTCTTATCAGTTTAATATCTGATACGTCCCCTATCTGGGGACCAAATATTAAATTGATTTTTGGAACAGGGAGATGGAACAGGGGCTTGCTCCGTCCACTCCACGCATCGACCTGGTATTGCAGTGCTTCCGGGAGCGGTGCAGCTTCCCCTCTTTGGGGTGGGAAGTCGCAAAAGTCAAAAGCAGAAAAAGTTTTCGCACCACTTTCAGCCGTGCTGTCTTTCCTTTGTAGAGCCGCTCGGGCTCGCCCTTGTCGTGCCGCCGCCTTACTTTTCACCCGCTCGCTGGCCGGCCGCGCCGCAGGCTAAGCAGCCGCCTTCGGGGGTGTTTTTCGCTCTGCGTTTGCATGTCAAAATTGTGTTTTTCTTTCTTATTTGCATATGGGGACGTGCCCTGGATTTCAGGGCGGGGCCTCGCCACCTTTCCCGCTCTGCAGCTGACCTGGACCGTGCTGCACCCTGCTGGATTTCTGAGCCACTGCGCCCGCCCCCGTTGGAAAAGGAGGGGGGAGGGGACACCGCAAGCCCCGCCGGCGCGCTCCTGCGCGCCGCCCGGTTGGTTAATTGCTCGCAAAATGCAAATGCTTTCATGGCGTCATCTCCGCCGAAGGGAAGGGGGTGCCATACGGGCACGGCTTTTCGTCTGGCTTGCAAGTAAGTAAGCCCTGGCCGAAATTGCTCTCTTGCTGCAGGCCCGCCGTCGCACCTGCGCTCGGCCGACCGCGGCCAGATTGACGGAGAAGACAGAGGCCGAGGGACACTTGCGCGTCGGCGGGAGTTTACAGGCTATCGCTTCTCGGCCTTTTGGCTAAGATCAAGTGTAGTATCTGTTCTTATCAGTTTAATATCTGATACGTCCCCTATCTGGGGACCAAATATTAAATTGATTTTTGGAACAGGGAGATGGAACAGGGGCTTGCTCCGTCCACTCCACGCATCGACCTGGTATTGCAGTGCTTCCGGGAGCGGTGCAGCTTCCCCTCTTTGGGGTGGGAAGTCGCAAAAGTCAAAAGCAGAAAAAGTTTTCGCACCACTTTCAGCCGTGCTGTCTTTCCTTTGTAGAGCCGCTCGGGCTCGCCCTTGTCGTGCCGCCGCCTTACTTTTCACTCGCTCGCTGGCCGGCCGCGCCGCAGGCTAAGCAGCCGCCTTCGGGGGTGTTTTTCGCTCTGCGTTTGCATGTCAAAATTGTGTTTTTCTTTCTTATTTGCATATGGGGACGTGCCCTGGATTTCAGGGCGGGGCCTCGCCACCTTTCCCGCTCTGCAGCTGACCTGGACCGTGCTGCACCCTGTTGGATTTCTGAGCCACTGCGCCCGCCCCCGTTGGAAAAGGAGGGGGGAGGGGACACCGCAAGCCCCGCCGGCGCGCTCCTGCGCGCCGCCCGGTTGGTTAATTGCTCGCAAAATGCAAATGCTTTCATGGCGTCATCTCCGCCGAAGGGAAGGGGGTGCCATACGGGCACGGCTTTTCGTCTGGCTTGCAAGTAAGTAAGCCCTGGCCGAAATTGCTCTCTTGCTGCAGGCCCGCCGTCGCACCTGCGCTCGGCCGACCGCGGCCAGATTGACGGAGAAGACAGAGGCCGAGGGACACTTGCGCGTCGGCGGGAGTTTACAGGCTATCGCTTCTCGGCCTTTTGGCTAAGATCAAGTGTAGTATCTGTTCTTATCAGTTTAATATCTGATACGTCCCCTATCTGGGGACCAAATATTAAATTGATTTTTGGAACAGGGAGATGGAACAGGGGCTTGCTCCGTCCACTCCACGCATCGACCTGGTATTGCAGTGCTTCCGGGAGCGGTGCAGCTTCCCCTCTTTGGGGTGGGAAGTCGCAAAAGTCAAAAGCAGAAAAAGTTTTCGCACCACTTTCAGCCGTGCTGTCTTTCCTTTGTAGAGCCGCTCGGGCTCGCCCTTGTCGTGCCGCCGCCTTACTTTTCACCCGCTCGCTGGCCGGCCGCGCCGCAGGCTAAGCAGCCGCCTTCGGGGGTGTTTTTCGCTCTGCGTTTGCATGTCAAAATTGTGTTTTTCTTTCTTATTTGCATATGGGGACGTGCCCTGGATTTCAGGGCGGGGCCTCGCCACCTTTCCCGCTCTGCAGCTGACCTGGACCGTGCTGCACCCTGTTGGATTTCTGAGCCACTGCGCCCGCCCCCGTTGGAAAAGGAGGGGGGAGGGGACACCGCAAGCCCCGCCGGCGCGCTCCTGCGCGCCGCCCGGTTGGTTAATTGCTCGCAAAATGCAAATGCTTTCATGGCGTCATCTCCGCCGAAGGGAAGGGGGTGCCATACGGGCACGGCTTTTCGTCTGGCTTGCAAGTAAGTAAGCCCTGGCCGAAATTGCTCTCTTGCTGCAGGCCCGCCGTCGCACCTGCGCTCGGCCGACCGCGGCCAGATTGACGGAGAAGACAGAGGCCGAGGGACACTTGCGCGTCGGCGGGAGTTTACAGGCTATCGCTTCTCGGCCTTTTGGCTAAGATCAAGTGTAGTATCTGTTCTTATCAGTTTAATATCTGATACGTCCCCTATCTGGGGACCAAATATTAAATTGATTTTTGGAACAGGGAGATGGAACAGGGGCTTGCTCCGTCCACTCCACGCATCGACCTGGTATTGCAGTGCTTCCGGGAGCGGTGCAGCTTCCCCTCTTTGGGGTGGGAAGTCGCAAAAGTCAAAAGCAGAAAAAGTTTTCGCACCACTTTCAGCCGTGCTGTCTTTCCTTTGTAGAGCCGCTCGGGCTCGCCCTTGTCGTGCCGCCGCCTTACTTTTCACCCGCTCGCTGGCCGGCCGCGCCGCAGGCTAAGCAGCCGCCTTCGGGGGTGTTTTTCGCTCTGCGTTTGCATGTCAAAATTGTGTTTTTCTTTCTTATTTGCATATGGGGACGTGCCCTGGATTTCAGGGCGGGGCCTCGCCACCTTTCCCGCTCTGCAGCTGACCTGGACCGTGCTGCACCCTGTTGGATTTCTGAGCCACTGCGCCCGCCCCCGTTGGAAAAGGAGGGGGGAGGGGACACCGCAAGCCCCGCCGGCGCGCTCCTGCGCGCCGCCCGGTTGGTTAATTGCTCGCAAAATGCAAATGCTTTCATGGCGTCATCTCCGCCGAAGGGAAGGGGGTGCCATACGGGCACGGCTTTTCGTCTGGCTTGCAAGTAAGTAAGCCCTGGCCGAAATTGCTCTCTTGCTGCAGGCCCGCCGTCGCACCTGCGCTCGGCCGACCGCGGCCAGATTGACGGAGAAGACAGAGGCCGAGGGACACTTGCGCGTCGGCGGGAGTTTACAGGCTATCGCTTCTCGGCCTTTTGGCTAAGATCAAGTGTAGTATCTGTTCTTATCAGTTTAATATCTGATACGTCCCCTATCTGGGGACCAAATATTAAATTGATTTTTGGAACAGGGAGATGGAACAGGGGCTTGCTCCGTCCACTCCACGCATCGACCTGGTATTGCAGTGCTTCCGGGAGCGGTGCAGCTTCCCCTCTTTGGGGTGGGAAGTCGCAAAAGTCAAAAGCAGAAAAAGTTTTCGCACCACTTTCAGCCGTGCTGTCTTTCCTTTGTAGAGCCGCTCGGGCTCGCCCTTGTCGTGCCGCCGCCTTACTTTTCACCCGCTCGCTGGCCGGCCGCGCCGCAGGCTAAGCAGCCGCCTTCGGGGGTGTTTTTCGCTCTGCGTTTGCATGTCAAAATTGTGTTTTTCTTTCTTATTTGCATATGGGGACGTGCCCTGGATTTCAGGGCGGGGCCTCGCCACCTTTCCCGCTCTGCAGCTGACCTGGACCGTGCTGCACCCTGTTGGATTTCTGAGCCACTGCGCCCGCCCCCGTTGGAAAAGGAGGGGGGAGGGGACACCGCAAGCCCCGCCGGCGCGCTCCTGCGCGCCGCCCGGTTGGTTAATTGCTCGCAAAATGCAAATGCTTTCATGGCGTCATCTCCGCCGAAGGGAAGGGGGTGCCATACGGGCACGGCTTTTCGTCTGGCTTGCAAGTAAGTAAGCCCTGGCCGAAATTGCTCTCTTGCTGCAGGCCCGCCGTCGCACCTGCGCTCGGCCGACCGCGGCCAGATTGACGGAGAAGACAGAGGCCGAGGGACACTTGCGCGTCGGCGGGAGTTTACAGGCTATCGCTTCTCGGCCTTTTGGCTAAGATCAAGTGTAGTATCTGTTCTTATCAGTTTAATATCTGATACGTCCCCTATCTGGGGACCAAATATTAAATTGATTTTTGGAACAGGGAGATGGAACAGGGGCTTGCTCCGTCCACTCCACGCATCGACCTGGTATTGCAGTGCTTCCGGGAGCGGTGCAGCTTCCCCTCTTTGGGGTGGGAAGTCGCAAAAGTCAAAAGCAGAAAAAGTTTTCGCACCACTTTCAGCCGTGCTGTCTTTCCTTTGTAGAGCCGCTCGGGCTCGCCCTTGTCGTGCCGCCGCCTTACTTTTCACCCGCTCGCTGGCCGGCCGCGCCGCAGGCTAAGCAGCCGCCTTCGGGGGTGTTTTTCGCTCTGCGTTTGCATGTCAAAATTGTGTTTTTCTTTCTTATTTGCATATGGGGACGTGCCCTGGATTTCAGGGCGGGGCCTCGCCACCTTTCCCGCTCTGCAGCTGACCTGGACCGTGCTGCACCCTGTTGGATTTCTGAGCCACTGCGCCCGCCCCCGTTGGAAAAGGAGGGGGGAGGGGACACCGCAAGCCCCGCCGGCGCGCTCCTGCGCGCCGCCCGGTTGGTTAATTGCTCGCAAAATGCAAATGCTTTCATGGCGTCATCTCCGCCGAAGGGAAGGGGGTGCCATACGGGCACGGCTTTTCGTCTGGCTTGCAAGTAAGTAAGCCCTGGCCGAAATTGCTCTCTTGCTGCAGGCCCGCCGTCGCACCTGCGCTCGGCCGACCGCGGCCAGATTGACGGAGAAGACAGAGGCCGAGGGACACTTGCGCGTCGGCGGGAGTTTACAGGCTATCGCTTCTCGGCCTTTTGGCTAAGATCAAGTGTAGTATCTGTTCTTATCAGTTTAATATCTGATACGTCCCCTATCTGGGGACCAAATATTAAATTGATTTTTGGAACAGGGAGATGGAACAGGGGCTTGCTCCGTCCACTCCACGCATCGACCTGGTATTGCAGTGCTTCCGGGAGCGGTGCAGCTTCCCCTCTTTGGGGTGGGAAGTCGCAAAAGTCAAAAGCAGAAAAAGTTTTCGCACCACTTTCAGCCGTGCTGTCTTTCCTTTGTAGAGCCGCTCGGGCTCGCCCTTGTCGTGCCGCCGCCTTACTTTTCACCCGCTCGCTGGCCGGCCGCGCCGCAGGCTAAGCAGCCGCCTTCGGGGGTGTTTTTCGCTCTGCGTTTGCATGTCAAAATTGTGTTTTTCTTTCTTATTTGCATATGGGGACGTGCCCTGGATTTCAGGGCGGGGCCTCGCCACCTTTCCCGCTCTGCAGCTGACCTGGACCGTGCTGCACCCTGTTGGATTTCTGAGCCACTGCGCCCGCCCCCGTTGGAAAAGGAGGGGGGAGGGGACACCGCAAGCCCCGCCGGCGCGCTCCTGCGCGCCGCCCGGTTGGTTAATTGCTCGCAAAATGCAAATGCTTTCATGGCGTCATCTCCGCCGAAGGGAAGGGGGTGCCATACGGGCACGGCTTTTCGTCTGGCTTGCAAGTAAGTAAGCCCTGGCCGAAATTGCTCTCTTGCTGCAGGCCCGCCGTCGCACCTGCGCTCGGCCGACCGCGGCCAGATTGACGGAGAAGACAGAGGCCGAGGGACACTTGCGCGTCGGCGGGAGTTTACAGGCTATCGCTTCTCGGCCTTTTGGCTAAGATCAAGTGTAGTATCTGTTCTTATCAGTTTAATATCTGATACGTCCCCTATCTGGGGACCAAATATTAAATTGATTTTTGGAACAGGGAGATGGAACAGGGGCTTGCTCCGTCCACTCCACGCATCGACCTGGTATTGCAGTGCTTCCGGGAGCGGTGCAGCTTCCCCTCTTTGGGGTGGGAAGTCGCAAAAGTCAAAAGCAGAAAAAGTTTTCGCACCACTTTCAGCCGTGCTGTCTTTCCTTTGTAGAGCCGCTCGGGCTCGCCCTTGTCGTGCCGCCGCCTTACTTTTCACTCGCTCGCTGGCCGGCCGCGCCGCAGGCTAAGCAGCCGCCTTCGGGGGTGTTTTTCGCTCTGCGTTTGCATGTCAAAATTGTGTTTTTCTTTCTTATTTGCATATGGGGACGTGCCCTGGATTTCAGGGCGGGGCCTCGCCACCTTTCCCGCTCTGCAGCTGACCTGGACCGTGCTGCACCCTGTTGGATTTCTGAGCCACTGCGCCCGCCCCCGTTGGAAAAGGAGGGGGGAGGGGACACCGCAAGCCCCGCCGGCGCGCTCCTGCGCGCCGCCCGGTTGGTTAATTGCTCGCAAAATGCAAATGCTTTCATGGCGTCATCTCCGCCGAAGGGAAGGGGGTGCCATACGGGCACGGCTTTTCGTCTGGCTTGCAAGTAAGTAAGCCCTGGCCGAAATTGCTCTCTTGCTGCAGGCCCGCCGTCGCACCTGCGCTCGGCCGACCGCGGCCAGATTGACGGAGAAGACAGAGGCCGAGGGACACTTGCGCGTCGGCGGGAGTTTACAGGCTATCGCTTCTCGGCCTTTTGGCTAAGATCAAGTGTAGTATCTGTTCTTATCAGTTTAATATCTGATACGTCCCCTATCTGGGGACCAAATATTAAATTGATTTTTGGAACAGGGAGATGGAACAGGGGCTTGCTCCGTCCACTCCACGCATCGACCTGGTATTGCAGTGCTTCCGGGAGCGGTGCAGCTTCCCCTCTTTGGGGTGGGAAGTCGCAAAAGTCAAAAGCAGAAAAAGTTTTCGCACCACTTTCAGCCGTGCTGTCTTTCCTTTGTAGAGCCGCTCGGGCTCGCCCTTGTCGTGCCGCCGCCTTACTTTTCACCCGCTCGCTGGCCGGCCGCGCCGCAGGCTAAGCAGCCGCCTTCGGGGGTGTTTTTCGCTCTGCGTTTGCATGTCAAAATTGTGTTTTTCTTTCTTATTTGCATATGGGGACGTGCCCTGGATTTCAGGGCGGGGCCTCGCCACCTTTCCCGCTCTGCAGCTGACCTGGACCGTGCTGCACCCTGTTGGATTTCTGAGCCACTGCGCCCGCCCCCGTTGGAAAAGGAGGGGGGAGGGGACACCGCAAGCCCCGCCGGCGCGCTCCTGCGCGCCGCCCGGTTGGTTAATTGCTCGCAAAATGCAAATGCTTTCATGGCGTCATCTCCGCCGAAGGGAAGGGGGTGCCATACGGGCACGGCTTTTCGTCTGGCTTGCAAGTAAGTAAGCCCTGGCCGAAATTGCTCTCTTGCTGCAGGCCCGCCGTCGCACCTGCGCTCGGCCGACCGCGGCCAGATTGACGGAGAAGACAGAGGCCGAGGGACACTTGCGCGTCGGCGGGAGTTTACAGGCTATCGCTTCTCGGCCTTTTGGCTAAGATCAAGTGTAGTATCTGTTCTTATCAGTTTAATATCTGATACGTCCCCTATCTGGGGACCAAATATTAAATTGATTTTTGGAACAGGGAGATGGAACAGGGGCTTGCTCCGTCCACTCCACGCATCGACCTGGTATTGCAGTGCTTCCGGGAGCGGTGCAGCTTCCCCTCTTTGGGGTGGGAAGTCGCAAAAGTCAAAAGCAGAAAAAGTTTTCGCACCACTTTCAGCCGTGCTGTCTTTCCTTTGTAGAGCCGCTCGGGCTCGCCCTTGTCGTGCCGCCGCCTTACTTTTCACCCGCTCGCTGGCCGGCCGCGCCGCAGGCTAAGCAGCCGCCTTCGGGGGTGTTTTTCGCTCTGCGTTTGCATGTCAAAATTGTGTTTTTCTTTCTTATTTGCATATGGGGACGTGCCCTGGATTTCAGGGCGGGGCCTCGCCACCTTTCCCGCTCTGCAGCTGACCTGGACCGTGCTGCACCCTGTTGGATTTCTGAGCCACTGCGCCCGCCCCCGTTGGAAAAGGAGGGGGGAGGGGACACCGCAAGCCCCGCCGGCGCGCTCCTGCGCGCCGCCCGGTTGGTTAATTGCTCGCAAAATGCAAATGCTTTCATGGCGTCATCTCCGCCGAAGGGAAGGGGGTGCCATACGGGCACGGCTTTTCGTCTGGCTTGCAAGTAAGTAAGCCCTGGCCGAAATTGCTCTCTTGCTGCAGGCCCGCCGTCGCACCTGCGCTCGGCCGACCGCGGCCAGATTGACGGAGAAGACAGAGGCCGAGGGACACTTGCGCGTCGGCGGGAGTTTACAGGCTATCGCTTCTCGGCCTTTTGGCTAAGATCAAGTGTAGTATCTGTTCTTATCAGTTTAATATCTGATACGTCCCCTATCTGGGGACCAAATATTAAATTGATTTTTGGAACAGGGAGATGGAACAGGGGCTTGCTCCGTCCACTCCACGCATCGACCTGGTATTGCAGTGCTTCCGGGAGCGGTGCAGCTTCCCCTCTTTGGGGTGGGAAGTCGCAAAAGTCAAAAGCAGAAAAAGTTTTCGCACCACTTTCAGCCGTGCTGTCTTTCCTTTGTAGAGCCGCTCGGGCTCGCCCTTGTCGTGCCGCCGCCTTACTTTTCACCCGCTCGCTGGCCGGCCGCGCCGCAGGCTAAGCAGCCGCCTTCGGGGGTGTTTTTCGCTCTGCGTTTGCATGTCAAAATTGTGTTTTTCTTTCTTATTTGCATATGGGGACGTGCCCTGGATTTCAGGGCGGGGCCTCGCCACCTTTCCCGCTCTGCAGCTGACCTGGACCGTGCTGCACCCTGTTGGATTTCTGAGCCACTGCGCCCGCCCCCGTTGGAAAAGGAGGGGGGAGGGGACACCGCAAGCCCCGCCGGCGCGCTCCTGCGCGCCGCCCGGTTGGTTAATTGCTCGCAAAATGCAAATGCTTTCATGGCGTCATCTCCGCCGAAGGGAAGGGGGTGCCATACGGGCACGGCTTTTCGTCTGGCTTGCAAGTAAGTAAGCCCTGGCCGAAATTGCTCTCTTGCTGCAGGCCCGCCGTCGCACCTGCGCTCGGCCGACCGCGGCCAGATTGACGGAGAAGACAGAGGCCGAGGGACACTTGCGCGTCGGCGGGAGTTTACAGGCTATCGCTTCTCGGCCTTTTGGCTAAGATCAAGTGTAGTATCTGTTCTTATCAGTTTAATATCTGATACGTCCCCTATCTGGGGACCAAATATTAAATTGATTTTTGGAACAGGGAGATGGAACAGGGGCTTGCTCCGTCCACTCCACGCATCGACCTGGTATTGCAGTGCTTCCGGGAGCGGTGCAGCTTCCCCTCTTTGGGGTGGGAAGTCGCAAAAGTCAAAAGCAGAAAAAGTTTTCGCACCACTTTCAGCCGTGCTGTCTTTCCTTTGTAGAGCCGCTCGGGCTCGCCCTTGTCGTGCCGCCGCCTTACTTTTCACCCGCTCGCTGGCCGGCCGCGCCGCAGGCTAAGCAGCCGCCTTCGGGGGTGTTTTTCGCTCTGCGTTTGCATGTCAAAATTGTGTTTTTCTTTCTTATTTGCATATGGGGACGTGCCCTGGATTTCAGGGCGGGGCCTCGCCACCTTTCCCGCTCTGCAGCTGACCTGGACCGTGCTGCACCCTGTTGGATTTCTGAGCCACTGCGCCCGCCCCCGTTGGAAAAGGAGGGGGGAGGGGACACCGCAAGCCCCGCCGGCGCGCTCCTGCGCGCCGCCCGGTTGGTTAATTGCTCGCAAAATGCAAATGCTTTCATGGCGTCATCTCCGCCGAAGGGAAGGGGGTGCCATACGGGCACGGCTTTTCGTCTGGCTTGCAAGTAAGTAAGCCCTGGCCGAAATTGCTCTCTTGCTGCAGGCCCGCCGTCGCACCTGCGCTCGGCCGACCGCGGCCAGATTGACGGAGAAGACAGAGGCCGAGGGACACTTGCGCGTCGGCGGGAGTTTACAGGCTATCGCTTCTCGGCCTTTTGGCTAAGATCAAGTGTAGTATCTGTTCTTATCAGTTTAATATCTGATACGTCCCCTATCTGGGGACCAAATATTAAATTGATTTTTGGAACAGGGAGATGGAACAGGGGCTTGCTCCGTCCACTCCACGCATCGACCTGGTATTGCAGTGCTTCCGGGAGCGGTGCAGCTTCCCCTCTTTGGGGTGGGAAGTCGCAAAAGTCAAAAGCAGAAAAAGTTTTCGCACCACTTTCAGCCGTGCTGTCTTTCCTTTGTAGAGCCGCTCGGGCTCGCCCTTGTCGTGCCGCCGCCTTACTTTTCACCCGCTCGCTGGCCGGCCGCGCCGCAGGCTAAGCAGCCGCCTTCGGGGGTGTTTTTCGCTCTGCGTTTGCATGTCAAAATTGTGTTTTTCTTTCTTATTTGCATATGGGGACGTGCCCTGGATTTCAGGGCGGGGCCTCGCCACCTTTCCCGCTCTGCAGCTGACCTGGACCGTGCTGCACCCTGTTGGATTTCTGAGCCACTGCGCCCGCCCCCGTTGGAAAAGGAGGGGGGAGGGGACACCGCAAGCCCCGCCGGCGCGCTCCTGCGCGCCGCCCGGTTGGTTAATTGCTCGCAAAATGCAAATGCTTTCATGGCGTCATCTCCGCCGAAGGGAAGGGGGTGCCATACGGGCACGGCTTTTCGTCTGGCTTGCAAGTAAGTAAGCCCTGGCCGAAATTGCTCTCTTGCTGCAGGCCCGCCGTCGCACCTGCGCTCGGCCGACCGCGGCCAGATTGACGGAGAAGACAGAGGCCGAGGGACACTTGCGCGTCGGCGGGAGTTTACAGGCTATCGCTTCTCGGCCTTTTGGCTAAGATCAAGTGTAGTATCTGTTCTTATCAGTTTAATATCTGATACGTCCCCTATCTGGGGACCAAATATTAAATTGATTTTTGGAACAGGGAGATGGAACAGGGGCTTGCTCCGTCCACTCCACGCATCGACCTGGTATTGCAGTGCTTCCGGGAGCGGTGCAGCTTCCCCTCTTTGGGGTGGGAAGTCGCAAAAGTCAAAAGCAGAAAAAGTTTTCGCACCACTTTCAGCCGTGCTGTCTTTCCTTTGTAGAGCCGCTCGGGCTCGCCCTTGTCGTGCCGCCGCCTTACTTTTCACCCGCTCGCTGGCCGGCCGCGCCGCAGGCTAAGCAGCCGCCTTCGGGGGTGTTTTTCGCTCTGCGTTTGCATGTCAAAATTGTGTTTTTCTTTCTTATTTGCATATGGGGACGTGCCCTGGATTTCAGGGCGGGGCCTCGCCACCTTTCCCGCTCTGCAGCTGACCTGGACCGTGCTGCACCCTGTTGGATTTCTGAGCCACTGCGCCCGCCCCCGTTGGAAAAGGAGGGGGGAGGGGACACCGCAAGCCCCGCCGGCGCGCTCCTGCGCGCCGCCCGGTTGGTTAATTGCTCGCAAAATGCAAATGCTTTCATGGCGTCATCTCCGCCGAAGGGAAGGGGGTGCCATACGGGCACGGCTTTTCGTCTGGCTTGCAAGTAAGTAAGCCCTGGCCGAAATTGCTCTCTTGCTGCAGGCCCGCCGTCGCACCTGCGCTCGGCCGACCGCGGCCAGATTGACGGAGAAGACAGAGGCCGAGGGACACTTGCGCGTCGGCGGGAGTTTACAGGCTATCGCTTCTCGGCCTTTTGGCTAAGATCAAGTGTAGTATCTGTTCTTATCAGTTTAATATCTGATACGTCCCCTATCTGGGGACCAAATATTAAATTGATTTTTGGAACAGGGAGATGGAACAGGGGCTTGCTCCGTCCACTCCACGCATCGACCTGGTATTGCAGTGCTTCCGGGAGCGGTGCAGCTTCCCCTCTTTGGGGTGGGAAGTCGCAAAAGTCAAAAGCAGAAAAAGTTTTCGCACCACTTTCAGCCGTGCTGTCTTTCCTTTGTAGAGCCGCTCGGGCTCGCCCTTGTCGTGCCGCCGCCTTACTTTTCACCCGCTCGCTGGCCGGCCGCGCCGCAGGCTAAGCAGCCGCCTTCGGGGGTGTTTTTCGCTCTGCGTTTGCATGTCAAAATTGTGTTTTTCTTTCTTATTTGCATATGGGGACGTGCCCTGGATTTCAGGGCGGGGCCTCGCCACCTTTCCCGCTCTGCAGCTGACCTGGACCGTGCTGCACCCTGTTGGATTTCTGAGCCACTGCGCCCGCCCCCGTTGGAAAAGGAGGGGGGAGGGGACACCGCAAGCCCCGCCGGCGCGCTCCTGCGCGCCGCCCGGTTGGTTAATTGCTCGCAAAATGCAAATGCTTTCATGGCGTCATCTCCGCCGAAGGGAAGGGGGTGCCATACGGGCACGGCTTTTCGTCTGGCTTGCAAGTAAGTAAGCCCTGGCCGAAATTGCTCTCTTGCTGCAGGCCCGCCGTCGCACCTGCGCTCGGCCGACCGCGGCCAGATTGACGGAGAAGACAGAGGCCGAGGGACACTTGCGCGTCGGCGGGAGTTTACAGGCTATCGCTTCTCGGCCTTTTGGCTAAGATCAAGTGTAGTATCTGTTCTTATCAGTTTAATATCTGATACGTCCCCTATCTGGGGACCAAATATTAAATTGATTTTTGGAACAGGGAGATGGAACAGGGGCTTGCTCCGTCCACTCCACGCATCGACCTGGTATTGCAGTGCTTCCGGGAGCGGTGCAGCTTCCCCTCTTTGGGGTGGGAAGTCGCAAAAGTCAAAAGCAGAAAAAGTTTTCGCACCACTTTCAGCCGTGCTGTCTTTCCTTTGTAGAGCCGCTCGGGCTCGCCCTTGTCGTGCCGCCGCCTTACTTTTCACCCGCTCGCTGGCCGGCCGCGCCGCAGGCTAAGCAGCCGCCTTCGGGGGTGTTTTTCGCTCTGCGTTTGCATGTCAAAATTGTGTTTTTCTTTCTTATTTGCATATGGGGACGTGCCCTGGATTTCAGGGCGGGGCCTCGCCACCTTTCCCGCTCTGCAGCTGACCTGGACCGTGCTGCACCCTGTTGGATTTCTGAGCCACTGCGCCCGCCCCCGTTGGAAAAGGAGGGGGGAGGGGACACCGCAAGCCCCGCCGGCGCGCTCCTGCGCGCCGCCCGGTTGGTTAATTGCTCGCAAAATGCAAATGCTTTCATGGCGTCATCTCCGCCGAAGGGAAGGGGGTGCCATACGGGCACGGCTTTTCGTCTGGCTTGCAAGTAAGTAAGCCCTGGCCGAAATTGCTCTCTTGCTGCAGGCCCGCCGTCGCACCTGCGCTCGGCCGACCGCGGCCAGATTGACGGAGAAGACAGAGGCCGAGGGACACTTGCGCGTCGGCGGGAGTTTACAGGCTATCGCTTCTCGGCCTTTTGGCTAAGATCAAGTGTAGTATCTGTTCTTATCAGTTTAATATCTGATACGTCCCCTATCTGGGGACCAAATATTAAATTGATTTTTGGAACAGGGAGATGGAACAGGGGCTTGCTCCGTCCACTCCACGCATCGACCTGGTATTGCAGTGCTTCCGGGAGCGGTGCAGCTTCCCCTCTTTGGGGTGGGAAGTCGCAAAAGTCAAAAGCAGAAAAAGTTTTCGCACCACTTTCAGCCGTGCTGTCTTTCCTTTGTAGAGCCGCTCGGGCTCGCCCTTGTCGTGCCGCCGCCTTACTTTTCACCCGCTCGCTGGCCGGCCGCGCCGCAGGCTAAGCAGCCGCCTTCGGGGGTGTTTTTCGCTCTGCGTTTGCATGTCAAAATTGTGTTTTTCTTTCTTATTTGCATATGGGGACGTGCCCTGGATTTCAGGGCGGGGCCTCGCCACCTTTCCCGCTCTGCAGCTGACCTGGACCGTGCTGCACCCTGTTGGATTTCTGAGCCACTGCGCCCGCCCCCGTTGGAAAAGGAGGGGGGAGGGGACACCGCAAGCCCCGCCGGCGCGCTCCTGCGCGCCGCCCGGTTGGTTAATTGCTCGCAAAATGCAAATGCTTTCATGGCGTCATCTCCGCCGAAGGGAAGGGGGTGCCATACGGGCACGGCTTTTCGTCTGGCTTGCAAGTAAGTAAGCCCTGGCCGAAATTGCTCTCTTGCTGCAGGCCCGCCGTCGCACCTGCGCTCGGCCGACCGCGGCCAGATTGACGGAGAAGACAGAGGCCGAGGGACACTTGCGCGTCGGCGGGAGTTTACAGGCTATCGCTTCTCGGCCTTTTGGCTAAGATCAAGTGTAGTATCTGTTCTTATCAGTTTAATATCTGATACGTCCCCTATCTGGGGACCAAATATTAAATTGATTTTTGGAACAGGGAGATGGAACAGGGGCTTGCTCCGTCCACTCCACGCATCGACCTGGTATTGCAGTGCTTCCGGGAGCGGTGCAGCTTCCCCTCTTTGGGGTGGGAAGTCGCAAAAGTCAAAAGCAGAAAAAGTTTTCGCACCACTTTCAGCCGTGCTGTCTTTCCTTTGTAGAGCCGCTCGGGCTCGCCCTTGTCGTGCCGCCGCCTTACTTTTCACCCGCTCGCTGGCCGGCCGCGCCGCAGGCTAAGCAGCCGCCTTCGGGGGTGTTTTTCGCTCTGCGTTTGCATGTCAAAATTGTGTTTTTCTTTCTTATTTGCATATGGGGACGTGCCCTGGATTTCAGGGCGGGGCCTCGCCACCTTTCCCGCTCTGCAGCTGACCTGGACCGTGCTGCACCCTGTTGGATTTCTGAGCCACTGCGCCCACCCCCGTTGGAAAAGGAGGGGGGAGGGGACACCGCAAGCCCCGCCGGCGCGCTCCTGCGCGCCGCCCGGTTGGTTAATTGCTCGCAAAATGCAAATGCTTTCATGGCGTCATCTCCGCCGAAGGGAAGGGGGTGCCATACGGGCACGGCTTTTCGTCTGGCTTGCAAGTAAGTAAGCCCTGGCCGAAATTGCTCTCTTGCTGCAGGCCCGCCGTCGCACCTGCGCTCGGCCGACCGCGGCCAGATTGACGGAGAAGACAGAGGCCGAGGGACACTTGCGCGTCGGCGGGAGTTTACAGGCTATCGCTTCTCGGCCTTTTGGCTAAGATCAAGTGTAGTATCTGTTCTTATCAGTATCTGCTTGATTCTGATGCTAATTGACCTTGTGTCGCGATACTGGTGTTTCTGGTTTGGCTGCATTTTCATGCTGGCTTCGGCCTTGATCCAATCAGAGCAGAGCGATCTGCATAGATGGCGACTGAGGGAGCAGTGAGCGACGAAACCCGAGAAAGGAGCTATCGGGAGCAGAAACCGAGGCCGCCGGAGGAGGAGCGATTGCGGGAGCCCGGAGTGGAGAGCGACCTGCAGCGCGAGGTGGCGGCCGACCATGCAGCGAGGTCGAGAGCCTGCAGCGGAGAGCGATCGGCAGGCGAGAGGGCGGCCAACGAAGGAGCGAGCTCGGGAGGCCGGGGCGGAGAGCGATTGGCAGGCATAACGTCGGCCAATGAGGAAGCGAGCCCGGGACTCCAGGGTGGAGAGCGATTGGCAGGCGAGACGAGGGCCAAGCAAGCAGCAAGCTTGGCAGCCCGGGGCAGAGAGCGATTGGCAGGCGCGACGGCGGCCAATGGAACAGCGAGCTCGAGAGCCTGGAGTGACGGGCGACCTGCAAGCGAGATTGCAGCAAACCGAGGAGCGAGACAGGGAGTCCGGAACACTGTCCGAGTCACAGTGAAGAAGGTGGAGGGACAATCGCCCATCGACCGCTCCCTTTTTGTGAAGAGGATCTTGACCGGATGCTGCGGATTCCAAGTTGCGGATATCTTCGCTCTGCAGGATTTCCCCAGCAGTGGACATTTTGATGTGACGTTCAGGAACGTCGCGGCATGCCTGAAATTTCTGCAGGCAGTTAAGGAAAAGGGGAGTGAAACGCTGCTTTCAGTTATGACTGCCGAGCCTCTATTCACTCTCCCAACACAAAGAAACCGGGTGGTCACTGTACACATGTACAACCCGCACATCCCTGTGGTCGATGTGCTGACGTTCCTCGGCAGATACGTCGACAGTGTCGGGAACAGCGTTGACGTAAATGACCTGTTTGGGATCTGGACCAGCAAACGCCAGATCAAAGTAACCCTGAAAGTGGATGCCAAAGGAGCCATCCAGCACCTCCCCTCCAGCTTCGCCATCGGTGGAAGCCGGGGCTACATGGTGTACGCGGGACAACCCAGGGTGTGTCGAACCTGCGGGAGATCCGGGCACGTGGCGGCGACCTGCACTGTCACCATCTGTCGCAACTGCAAGCAGGAAGGCCACCAGACGAAGGATTGCAAGGAGAGCAAGTGCTGCAACTTGTGCGGGGAGACAGGCCATCTCTACAAGGCCTGCCCAAGGCGCAGCAGCAGCTATGCGCAGGCAATTAAAGGACCTGTCAACAAGGCCGCCTCAAAGGAGACCAGCACCGCTCCCACCGCAGAGGCCCTCACTGGAAACGACCAAACCCAGGCAACCAGCACTCAGCCTCCTCCCCAACAGCCAGAGACCATGGAAGAGGAGGCAGCTGGAGAACAACAACTGGGAGAATGGCAGGAGGTCAAACGAAAGAACAAGAAAAAAAGCCTCCCCCAAAGAGAGAGGCCGCCAAAGTCCAGGCCTGTGGAAAAAAGGCGGCACCCGCCCCAAACGGGCAACACCAGCAGCTGCTCATCTGATGAGGAAGGGCAAGAAAAGAACAGTCACCAACAACAAAAAAAGTGGCTGAGCGAAAAGAAACAAACAGGAGTGATCACCGTGCCCCAGAACACCGGTAGCAACGAAGGGCACAACGCAGCCCAGCTCCAGACCGCCGGGAGCGGCCAAGTTCCCGACGCTCCCCAGCTCCAGACCGCCGGGAGTGGCCAAGTGCCTGACGCTCCCCAGCTCCAGACCGCCGGGAGCGGCCAAGTGCCCGACGCTCCCCAGCTCCAGACCGCCGGGAGCGGCCAAGAGCCCGACGCTCCCCAGCTACAGACTGCCGGGAGCAGCCAAGTGCCCGACGCTCCCCAGCTCCAGACAACCGGGAGCAGCGGAGCGTCCACCATACCCCAGCTCCGGGAAACCGGGAGCAATGAAGCGACCGATGCACACCTGCTCCGGGAAACCGGGAGCCACGACACCACAGGCGACAGGCTGAGGGAAGAACCATCCACGAATGAGGAAGAAGACTTCTTCTCACCGCCGTCATCCCCCTGCCGGTACAGCAACCCCTCAAGAGACCAGGGCGAGTTCCTCAGCCCAGGGCAAGTACAGTCTTTCTCTAACACTGTGTGTATGCAGGTCCAGCCCCAAGGGATGGAAACAGCATAAAGGACTGCTTATTAAAATGGGACTTGAACTCTATTTAAAATTTAAAATGGGTTTAAAAATTGCAAGCATAAACGTGCGTAGCATCAAAAGCACGACGCGATGTGTTTCCACCTTGGGGTACCTTGCCAAGGTCAAGGCCGACCTACTGTTCCTGCAGGAGTGCGGCCTACCGCACTTCAGCAACTACAGGCAGTGGTCGCGATGGTGGCCCCACGGCCAATCGATATGGTCAGGAGGCAACGATTGCCGTGCCTCCGGCCTGGGTATTCTGCTGCGGGGAGGTGACTTCACCATCACCGAAGTTAAGGAGGTGGTGGGTGGCCGCCTCCTCGTAGCAGACGTACTGTACAAGAACGCCCCGCTCAGGCTGATCAATGTGTACGCCCCGGCTCTCAAGAACGAGCGGCTGGCCGTCTTCCAGCAGCTACCGCTGCTGCTGGCGACGTCCAGGCCGGTTATTCTGGGCGGTGACTTCAACTGCATCATCGATGCGGCTGGGCGATCCGGCAGAGCCGACAGCAAACTGGACGCCACGTCCAGACTCCTGATGGAAGCGGTAAAAGACGCCAAGCTGCACGACATCTTCAGCAACCCTGCAGATGGAGCGCCGCGCAGATACACCTGGTCCAGGCCAGACGGGTCTGTCCGTTCCAGGATAGACTTCCTGTTTGTGTCCCAAGCTCTCTCGGTCAGATCCACCGACGTCAAGCCGGTGTTCTTCTCTGACCACTGCCTCTTACTAGCCGACTGTCACCCACAGGAAGACCAGAAAGTAGGCAGGGGGATATGGAAGCTGAACGTGAAACTGTTGACCCCAGAAAACATTGAGGAACTCAAAAGGGATTACAAAGGTTGGAGAACCGTGAAACCCCTCTTTGATTCCCCGGCGCACTGGTGGGAAACGATCAAGACGAACATCAAGAGGTTCTTCATCCTCAAAGGTGTTCAGAAGGCGAGAGAGGGACAGAGGGAAATGTCCCGACTCCAGAAAAGCATGCAGAATCTGCTCCTGCTGCAGTCGATGGGAGTCAATGTCGGGGAGGAACTCCAAGAGGTGAAGGGCCAGCAAGCCTCGCTCTATGCCTCAGAGTCCTCCAAGATCATCTTCCGCTCCAGAGTCCGCTCCGTGGAGCAGGACGAGACGTGCTCGCGTTTCTTCTTCCAAAAGGTACACAGAGGGAGCTCTGTGATCCACAGCCTGAAGGAGGAAGACGGCTCTGTGACGTCCTCGCAGCCTGACATGCGAAGGATCAGCAAATCCTTTTATGCCGGGCTGTACGACGCGAAGCCCACAGACAGCGCGGCCTCCCAGTCTTTCCTGTCGTCTATCTCGGAGGTGCTAGACGACAGCAAGCGGGAGAGTCTGGATCACCCGCTAACTCTGGACGAGCTGACAAAGGCCGTCCGGTCCTTCGAGACGAGTAAAACTCCCGGAAGCGACGGCCTACCGGTCGAGTTGTATTCGGCTCTGTGGGACTGGATGGGCCCAGACCTGCTGGAAGTGTACGGGGGTATGCTTCTGGCTGGCAGCATGTCAGAATCGATGAGGAAAGGCATCATCACCCTCATCTACAAGCAGAAAGGGGAGAGGGAAGAAATCAGAAACTGGCGGCCCATTTCGCTGCTTAATGTGGACTACAAGATTCTGTCCAAGGTCATCGCCAACAGGGTCAAGTCTGCTCTGGAGCTGGTGATCCACCCGGATCAGACCTGTGCCGTACCCGGCAGGAAGATCTCTGATAGCCTCGCGCTACTCAGGGATACGATCGCCTACGTGCGGGACAGGGGGGTGCACACCTGCTTAATCAGCTTGGACCAGGAGAAGGCTTTCGACAGAATATCGCACACGTACATGATGGACGTGCTCTCCAAAATGGGGTTTGGGGAGGGAATCTGCAATTGGATCCAACTGCTCTACACAGACATCAGTAGCGCAGTCCTAATCAATGGGTGGGAATCAGAAAGCTTCCCGATCAAATCTGGAGTCAGGCAGGGCTGTCCTCTCTCCTCCGTCTTGTTCGTGTGTTGTATCGAACCCTTTGCCCAATCCATCAGAAGGGATTCGAGCATTGGAGGGGTGACGATCCCAGGCAGCGGAGGCACTCAGGTTAAGACCTCCCTGTACATGGATGACGTCGCCGTCTTTTGCTCGGATCCGCTGTCGGTCCGCAGACTGCTGAGCATCTGCGACCAATTTGAACTGGCCTCGGGAGCGAAAGTAAATCGCAGCAAAAGCGAGGCCATGTTCTTTGGGAACTGGGCCGACCGTTCCTTTGTCCCCTTCACCGTCAGGTCAGATTACCTGAAGGTGCTGGGAATATGGTTCGGAGCGGCTGGGGCATGCAAAAAAAACTGGGAGGAGCGTATCTCCAAGGCACGCCAGAAACTGGGAATGTGGGAGCAGCGCTCCCTGTCGATCGTGGGAAAGAACCTGGTCATCAGGTGCGAAGTGCTGTCAGTGCTGCTGTACGTGGCGCAGGTGTGGCCCATACCCCGACCCTGCGCCGCCGCAGTCACCCGAGCCGTCTTCCACTTTATCTGGAGATCGAAAATGGACCGTGTCCGGAGGGACACGATGTACAAATCTCCAGAGAAAGGGGGAAAGAACGTACCAAACGTCGCCCTCATCCTGATGGCCACCTTTGTGTGCGGCTGCATCAAACTGTGCACAGACCCTCGGTACGCAAACACCAAGTGTCACTACGTGCTGAGGTTCTACCTGACCCCGGTGTTGCGAAGGATGGGTCTGGCGACGCTGCCGCGGAACGCTCCATCCAGTTGGACCGTGCCAAACCACCTGTCCTTCGTGGAAAAGTTTTTCACGGCAAACACCTTTGACCACAAAGCTGTCAAGCAGTGGTCAGCACGAAACGTCCTCGAGACCCTACGGGAAAAGGAGATGGTAGATCCTCTCGGATGGTTCCCTGAGCAGACTGTCGAAGTCATTTGGCAGAATGCCTCATCGCCAGAACTCACAAACAAGCACCAAGACGTAGCTTGGCTGGTGGTGAGAAGGGCCCTCCCCGTCAGATCCTTCATGCACTCCCGACGTCTCTGCTCCACCGCACGCTGTCCGCGAGGAGGCTGCGCTTGGGACGAGACCGTCATCCATCTCCTTCTGGAATGTGCCTTTGCACAGAAGGTCTGGAAAGAGATGCAGTGGTCTTTGTCGAGGTTCATCCCGAGCAGCTCGGTAACACAGGACTCTGTGCTCTACGGACTGTTCCCAGGGACGCACACCGAGACAAACATCAACTGCTGCTGGAAGATCATCAACTCGGTGAAAGACGCCCTTTGGTCTGCCCGAAACTTGCTGATCTTCCAGAGCAAGGAGATGTCCACGACCGAGTGTTGCAGATTGGCACATTCCAAGGTCCGGGAGTACGTGCTGAGGGACGCACTAAAGGTTGGTGCCGCCGCCGCCAAGGCACGATGGGGAAGGGCCACAGTTTAAGGCCCTCCCGCCAGTGTAGACTGAGGGGCTGAAACCAGTGGAAAACCCCCCCCTCGGGCCGCATGACGTACAAGTGTGTTAATTGTAAAGCACTTGTAATCTGTGAATGTAAATAGAGTACCATGTACAGCATTCATGTGTATTATTAAGCCATATATAATACGGTTGGTGGATTGTAATGTAATGTATTTTGAGAAATGTTGGAATGCATCTCGGCCCCCCTTGGGCTGTATGACTGATAAAACATGTAATGAAAATGTACCTGTTTGTGTAAAGAGAGTACCATGTACTGCTTTCATCTGTAATATGATTTGTGGAGTGTATGTTGTTATATATTGAAACATGCTTTGATATATGTAATGATAAATGTAATGTAATTTGTAAATTGAGTGCCATGTGCTGAAGTTAATTTGCACTGTACCAGATGTGGACTGCATTGTCATGTACATGAACAAAGATTTTTATGAATAAAGCATATATATTGAAAAAAAAAAAAAAAAAATCTGTTCTTATCAGTTTAATATCTGATACGTCCCCTATCTGGGGACCAAATATTAAATTGATTTTTGGAACAGGGAGATGGAACAGGGGCTTGCTCCGTCCACTCCACGCATCGACCTGGTATTGCAGTGCTTCCGGGAGCGGTGCAGCTTCCCCTCTTTGGGGTGGGAAGTCGCAAAAGTCAAAAGCAGAAAAAGTTTTCGCACCACTTTCAGCCGTGCTGTCTTTCCTTTGTAGAGCCGCTCGGGCTCGCCCTTGTCGTGCCGCCGCCTTACTTTTCACCCGCTCGCTGGCCGGCCGCGCCGCAGGCTAAGCAGCCGCCTTCGGGGGTGTTTTTCGCTCTGCGTTTGCATGTCAAAATTGTGTTTTTCTTTCTTATTTGCATATGGGGACGTGCCCTGGATTTCAGGGCGGGGCCTCGCCACCTTTCCCGCTCTGCAGCTGACCTGGACCGTGCTGCACCCTGTTGGATTTCTGAGCCACTGCGCCCGCCCCCGTTGGAAAAGGAGGGGGGAGGGGACACCGCAAGCCCCGCCGGCGCGCTCCTGCGCGCCGCCCGGTTGGTTAATTGCTCGCAAAATGCAAATGCTTTCATGGCGTCATCTCCGCCGAAGGGAAGGGGGTGCCATACGGGCACGGCTTTTCGTCTGGCTTGCAAGTAAGTAAGCCCTGGCCGAAATTGCTCTCTTGCTGCAGGCCCGCCGTCGCACCTGCGCTCGGCCGACCGCGGCCAGATTGACGGAGAAGACAGAGGCCGAGGGACACTTGCGCGTCGGCGGGAGTTTACAGGCTATCGCTTCTCGGCCTTTTGGCTAAGATCAAGTGTAGTATCTGTTCTTATCAGTTTAATATCTGATACGTCCCCTATCTGGGGACCAAATATTAAATTGATTTTTGGAACAGGGAGATGGAACAGGGGCTTGCTCCGTCCACTCCACGCATCGACCTGGTATTGCAGTGCTTCCGGGAGCGGTGCAGCTTCCCCTCTTTGGGGTGGGAAGTCGCAAAAGTCAAAAGCAGAAAAAGTTTTCGCACCACTTTCAGCCGTGCTGTCTTTCCTTTGTAGAGCCGCTCGGGCTCGCCCTTGTCGTGCCGCCGCCTTACTTTTCACCCGCTCGCTGGCCGGCCGCGCCGCAGGCTAAGCAGCCGCCTTCGGGGGTGTTTTTCGCTCTGCGTTTGCATGTCAAAATTGTGTTTTTCTTTCTTATTTGCATATGGGGACGTGCCCTGGATTTCAGGGCGGGGCCTCGCCACCTTTCCCGCTCTGCAGCTGACCTGGACCGTGCTGCACCCTGTTGGATTTCTGAGCCACTGCGCCCGCCCCCGTTGGAAAAGGAGGGGGGAGGGGACACCGCAAGCCCCGCCGGCGCGCTCCTGCGCGCCGCCCGGTTGGTTAATTGCTCGCAAAATGCAAATGCTTTCATGGCGTCATCTCCGCCGAAGGGAAGGGGGTGCCATACGGGCACGGCTTTTCGTCTGGCTTGCAAGTAAGTAAGCCCTGGCCGAAATTGCTCTCTTGCTGCAGGCCCGCCGTCGCACCTGCGCTCGGCCGACCGCGGCCAGATTGACGGAGAAGACAGAGGCCGAGGGACACTTGCGCGTCGGCGGGAGTTTACAGGCTATCGCTTCTCGGCCTTTTGGCTAAGATCAAGTGTAGTATCTGTTCTTATCAGTTTAATATCTGATACGTCCCCTATCTGGGGACCAAATATTAAATTGATTTTTGGAACAGGGAGATGGAACAGGGGCTTGCTCCGTCCACTCCACGCATCGACCTGGTATTGCAGTGCTTCCGGGAGCGGTGCAGCTTCCCCTCTTTGGGGTGGGAAGTCGCAAAAGTCAAAAGCAGAAAAAGTTTTCGCACCACTTTCAGCCGTGCTGTCTTTCCTTTGTAGAGCCGCTCGGGCTCGCCCTTGTCGTGCCGCCGCCTTACTTTTCACCCGCTCGCTGGCCGGCCGCGCCGCAGGCTAAGCAGCCGCCTTCGGGGGTGTTTTTCGCTCTGCGTTTGCATGTCAAAATTGTGTTTTTCTTTCTTATTTGCATATGGGGACGTGCCCTGGATTTCAGGGCGGGGCCTCGCCACCTTTCCCGCTCTGCAGCTGACCTGGACCGTGCTGCACCCTGTTGGATTTCTGAGCCACTGCGCCCGCCCCCGTTGGAAAAGGAGGGGGGAGGGGACACCGCAAGCCCCGCCGGCGCGCTCCTGCGCGCCGCCCGGTTGGTTAATTGCTCGCAAAATGCAAATGCTTTCATGGCGTCATCTCCGCCGAAGGGAAGGGGGTGCCATACGGGCACGGCTTTTCGTCTGGCTTGCAAGTAAGTAAGCCCTGGCCGAAATTGCTCTCTTGCTGCAGGCCCGCCGTCGCACCTGCGCTCGGCCGACCGCGGCCAGATTGACGGAGAAGACAGAGGCCGAGGGACACTTGCGCGTCGGCGGGAGTTTACAGGCTATCGCTTCTCGGCCTTTTGGCTAAGATCAACTGTAGTATCTGTTCTTATCAGTTTAATATCTGATACGTCCCCTATCTGGGGACCAAATATTAAATTGATTTTTGGAACAGGGAGATGGAACAGGGGCTTGCTCCGTCCACTCCACGCATCGACCTGGTATTGCAGTGCTTCCGGGAGCGGTGCAGCTTCCCCTCTTTGGGGTGGGAAGTCGCAAAAGTCAAAAGCAGAAAAAGTTTTCGCACCACTTTCAGCCGTGCTGTCTTTCCTTTGTAGAGCCGCTCGGGCTCGCCCTTGTCGTGCCGCCGCCTTACTTTTCACCCGCTCGCTGGCCGGCCGCGCCGCAGGCTAAGCAGCCGCCTTCGGGGGTGTTTTTCGCTCTGCGTTTGCATGTCAAAATTGTGTTTTTCTTTCTTATTTGCATATGGGGACGTGCCCTGGATTTCAGGGCGGGGCCTCGCCACCTTTCCCGCTCTGCAGCTGACCTGGACCGTGCTGCACCCTGTTGGATTTCTGAGCCACTGCGCCCGCCCCCGTTGGAAAAGGAGGGGGGAGGGGACACCGCAAGCCCCGCCGGCGCGCTCCTGCGCGCCGCCCGGTTGGTTAATTGCTCGCAAAATGCAAATGCTTTCATGGCGTCATCTCCGCCGAAGGGAAGGGGGTGCCATACGGGCACGGCTTTTCGTCTGGCTTGCAAGTAAGTAAGCCCTGGCCGAAATTGCTCTCTTGCTGCAGGCCCGCCGTCGCACCTGCGCTCGGCCGACCGCGGCCAGATTGACGGAGAAGACAGAGGCCGAGGGACACTTGCGCGTCGGCGGGAGTTTACAGGCTATCGCTTCTCGGCCTTTTGGCTAAGATCAAGTGTAGTATCTGTTCTTATCAGTTTAATATCTGATACGTCCCCTATCTGGGGACCAAATATTAAATTGATTTTTGGAACAGGGAGATGGAACAGGGGCTTGCTCCGTCCACTCCACGCATCGACCTGGTATTGCAGTGCTTCCGGGAGCGGTGCAGCTTCCCCTCTTTGGGGTGGGAAGTCGCAAAAGTCAAAAGCAGAAAAAGTTTTCGCACCACTTTCAGCCGTGCTGTCTTTCCTTTGTAGAGCCGCTCGGGCTCGCCCTTGTCGTGCCGCCGCCTTACTTTTCACCCGCTCGCTGGCCGGCCGCGCCGCAGGCTAAGCAGCCGCCTTCGGGGGTGTTTTTCGCTCTGCGTTTGCATGTCAAAATTGTGTTTTTCTTTCTTATTTGCATATGGGGACGTGCCCTGGATTTCAGGGCGGGGCCTCGCCACCTTTCCCGCTCTGCAGCTGACCTGGACCGTGCTGCACCCTGTTGGATTTCTGAGCCACTGCGCCCGCCCCCGTTGGAAAAGGAGGGGGGAGGGGACACCGCAAGCCCCGCCGGCGCGCTCCTGCGCGCCGCCCGGTTGGTTAATTGCTCGCAAAATGCAAATGCTTTCATGGCGTCATCTCCGCCGAAGGGAAGGGGGTGCCATACGGGCACGGCTTTTCGTCTGGCTTGCAAGTAAGTAAGCCCTGGCCGAAATTGCTCTCTTGCTGCAGGCCCGCCGTCGCACCTGCGCTCGGCCGACCGCGGCCAGATTGACGGAGAAGACAGAGGCCGAGGGACACTTGCGCGTCGGCGGGAGTTTACAGGCTATCGCTTCTCGGCCTTTTGGCTAAGATCAAGTGTAGTATCTGTTTGATTCTGATGCTAATTGACCTTGTGTCGCGATACTGGTGTTTCTGGTTTGGCTGCATTTTCATGCTGGCTTCGGCCTTGATCCAATCAGAGCAGAGCGATCTGCATAGATGGCGACTGAGGAAGCAGTGAGCGAGGAAACCCGAGAAAGGAGCTATCGGGAGCAAAAACCGAGGCCGCCGGAGGAGGAGCGATTGCGGGAGCCCGGAGTGGAGAGCGACCTGCAGCGCGAGGTGGCGGCCGACCATGCAGCGAGGTCGAGAGCCTGCAGCGGAGAGCGATCGGCAGGCGAGAGGGCGGCCAACGAAGGAGCGAGCTCGGGAGGCCGGGGCGGAGAGCGATTGGCAGGCATGACGTCGGCCAATGAGGAAGCGAGCCCGGGACTCCAGGGCGGAGAGCGATTGGCAGGCGAGACGAGGGCCAAGCAAGCAGCAAGCTTGGCAGCCCGGGGCAGAGAGCGATTGGCAGGCGCGACGGCGGCCAATGGAACAGCGAGCTCGAGAGCCTGGAGTGACGGGCGACCTGCAAGCGAGATTGCAGCAAACCGAGGAGCGAGACAGGGAGTCCGGAACACTGTCCGAGTCACAGTGAAGAAGGTGGAGGGACAATCGCCCATCGACCGCTCCCTTTTTGTGAAGAGGATCTTGACCGGATGCTGCGGATTCCAAGTTGCGGACATCTTCGCTCTGCAGGATTTCCCCAGCAGTGGACATTTTGATGTGACGTTCAGGAACGTCGCGGCATGCCTGAAATTTCTGCAGGCAGTTAAGGAAAAGGGGAGTGAAACGCTGCTTTCAGTTATGACTGCCGAGCCTCTATTCACTCTCCCAACACAAAGAAACCGGGTGGTCACTGTACACATGTACAACCCGCACATCCCTGTGGTCGATGTGCTGACGTTCCTCGGCAGATACGTCGACAGTGTCGGGAACAGCGTTGACGTAAATGACCTGTTTGGGATCTGGACCAGCAAACGCCAGATCAAAGTAACCCTGAAAGTGGATGCCAAAGGAGCCATCCAGCACCTCCCCTCCAGCTTCGCCATCGGTGGAAGCCGGGGCTACATGGTGTACGCGGGACAACCCAGGGTGTGTCGAACCTGCGGGAGATCCGGGCACGTGGCGGCGACCTGCACTGTCACCATCTGTCGCAACTGCAAGCAGGAAGGCCACCAGACGAAGGATTGCAAGGAGAGCAAGTGCTGCAACTTGTGCGGGGAGACAGGCCATCTCTACAAGGCCTGCCCAAGGCGCAGCAGCAGCTATGCGCAGGCAATTAAAGGACCTGTCAACAAGGCCGCCTCAAAGGAGACCAGCACCGCTCCCACCGCAGAGGCCCTCACTGGAAACGACCAAACCCAGGCAACCAGCACTCAGCCTCCTCCCCAACAGCCAGAGACCATGGAAGAGGAGGCAGCTGGAGAACAACAACTGGGAGAATGGCAGGAGGTCAAACGAAAGAACAAGAAAAAAAGCCTCCCCCAAAGAGAGAGGCCGCCAAAGTCCAGGCCTGTGGAAAAAAGGCGGCACTCGCCCCAAACGGGCAACACCAGCAGCTGCTCATCTGATGAGGAAGGGCAAGAAAAGAACAGTCACCAACAACAAAAAAAGTGGCTGAGCGAAAAGAAACAAACAGGAGTGATCACCGTGCCCCAGAACACCGGTAGCAACGAAGGGCACAACGCAGCCCAGCTCCAGACCGCCGGGAGCGGCCAAGTTCCCGACGCTCCCCAGCTCCAGACCGCCGGGAGTGGCCAAGTGCCCGACGCTCCCCAGCTCCAGACCGCCGGGAGTGGCCAAGTTCCCGACGCTCCCCAGCTCCAGACCGCCGGGAGTGGCCAAGTGCCCAACGCTCCCCAGCTCCAGACCGCCGGGAGTGGCCAAGTGCCTGACGCTCCCCAGCTCCAGACCGCCGGGAGCGGCCAAGTGCCCGACGCTCCCCAGCTCCAGACCGCCGGGAGCGGCCAAGAGCCCGACGCTCCCCAGCTACAGACTGCCGGGAGCGGCCAAGTGCCCGACGCTCCCCAGCTCCAGACAACCGGGAGCAGCGGAGCGTCCACCATCCCCCAGCTCCGGGAAACCGGGAGCAATGAAGCGACCGATGCACACCTGCTCCGGGAAACCGGGAGCCACGACACCACAGACGACAGGCTGAGGGAAGAACCATCCACGAATGAGGAAGAAGACTTCTTCTCACCGCCGTCATCCCCCTGCCGGTACAGCAACCCCTCAAGAGACCAGGGCGAGTTCCTCAGCCCAGGGCAAGTACAGTTTTTCTCTGACACTGTGTGTATGCAGGTCCAGCCCCAAGGGATGGAAACAGCATAAAGGACTGCTTATTAAAATGGGACTTGAACTCTATTTAAAATTTAAAATGGGTTTAAAAATTGCAAGCATAAACGTGCGTAGCATCAAAAGCACGACGCGATGTGTTTCCACCTTGGGGTACCTTGCCAAGGTCAAGGCCGACCTACTGTTCCTGCAGGAGTGCGGCCTACCGCACTTCAGCAACTACAGGCAGTGGTCGCGATGGTGGCCCCACGGCCAATCGATCTGGTCAGGAGGCAACGATTGCCGTGCCTCCGGCCTGGGTATTCTGCTGCGGGGAGGTGACTTCACCATCACCGAAGTTAAGGAGGTGGTGGGTGGCCGCCTCCTCGTAGCAGACGTACTGTACAAGAACGCCCCGCTCAGGCTGATCAATGTGTACGCCCCGACTCTCAAGAACGAGCGGCTGGCCGTCTTCCAGCAGCTACCGCTGCTGCTGGCGACGTCCAGGCCGGTTATTCTGGGCGGTGACTTCAACTGCATCATCGATGCGGCTGGGCGATCCGGCAGAGCCGACAGCAAACTGGACGCCACGTCCAGACTCCTGATGGAAGCGGTAAAAGACGCCAAGCTGCACGACATCTTCAGCAACCCTGCAGATGGAGCGCCGCGCAGATACACCTGGTCCAGGCCAGACGGGTCTGTCCGTTCCAGGATAGACTTCCTGTTTGTGTCCCAAGCTCTCTCGGTCAGATCCACCGACGTCAAGCCGGTGTTCTTCTCTGACCACTGCCTCTTACTAGCCGACTGTCACCCACAGGAAGACCAGAAAGTAGGCAGAGGGATATGGAAGCTGAACGTGAAACTGTTGACCCCAGAAAACATTGAGGAACTCAAAAGGGATTACAAAGGTTGGAGAACCGTGAAACCCCTCTTTGATTCCCCGGCGCACTGGTGGGAAACGATCAAGACGAACATCAAGAGGTTCTTCATCCTCAAAGGTGTTCAGAAGGCGAGAGAGGGACAGAGGGAAATGTCCCGACTCCAGAAAAGCATGCAGAATCTGCTCCTGCTGCAGTCGATGGGAGTCAATGTCGGGGAGGAACTCCAAGAGGTGAAGGGCCAGCAAGCCTCGCTCTATGCCTCAGAGTCCTCCAAGATCATCTTCCGCTCCAGAGTCCGCTCCGTGGAGCAGGACGAGACGTGCTCGCGTTTCTTCTTCCAAAAGGTACACAGAGGGAGCTCTGTGATCCACAGCCTGAAGGAGGAAGACGGCTCTGTGACGTCCTCGCAGCCTGACATGCGAAGGATCAGCAAATCCTTTTATGCCGGGCTGTACGACGCGAAGCCCACAGACAGCGCGGCCTCCCAGTCTTTCCTGTCGTCTATCTCGGAGGTGCTAGACGACAGCAAGCGGGAGAGTCTGGATCACCCGCTAACTCTGGACGAGCTGACAAAGGCCGTCCAGTCCTTCGAGACGAGTAAAACTCCCGGAAGCGACGGCCTACCGGTCGAGTTGTATTCGGCTCTGTGGGACTGGATGGGCCCAGACCTGCTGGAAGTGTACGGGGGTATGCTTCTGGCTGGCAGCATGTCAGAATCGATGAGGAAAGGCATCATCACCCTCATCTACAAGCAGAAAGGGGAGAGGGAAGAAATCAGAAACTGGCGGCCCATTTCGCTGCTTAATGTGGACTACAAGATTCTGTCCAAGGTCATCGCCAACAGGGTCAAGTCTGCTCTGGAGCTGGTGATCCACCCAGATCAGACCTGTGCCGTACCCGGCAGGAAGATCTCTGATAGCCTCGCGCTACTCAGGGATACGATCGCCTACGTGCGGGACAGGGGGGTGCACACCTGCTTAATCAGCTTGGACCAGGAGAAGGCTTTCGACAGAATATCGCACACGTACATGATGGACGTGCTCTCCAAAATGGGGTTTGGGGAGGGAATCTGCAATTGGATCCAACTGCTCTACACAGACATCAGTAGCGCAGTCCTAATCAACGGGTGGGAATCAGAAAGCTTCCCGATCAAATCTGGAGTCAGGCAGGGCTGTCCTCTCTCCTCCGTCTTGTTCGTGTGTTGTATCGAACCCTTTGCCCAATCCATCAGAAGGGATTCGAGCATTGGAGGGGTGACGATCCCAGGCAGCGGAGGCACTCAGGTTAAGACCTCCCTGTACATGGATGACGTCGCCGTCTTTTGCTCGGATCCGCTGTCGGTCCGCAGACTGCTGAGCATCTGCGACCAATTTGAACTGGCCTCGGGAGCGAAAGTAAATCGCAGCAAAAGCGAGGCCATGTTCTTTGGGAACTGGGCCGACCGATCCTTTGTCCCCTTCACCGTCAGGTCAGATTACCTGAAGGTGCTGGGAATATGGTTCGGAGCGGCTGGGGCATGCACAAAAAACTGGGAGGAGCGTATCTCCAAGGCACGCCAGAAACTGGGAATGTGGGAGCAGCGCTCCCTGTCGATCGTGGGAAGGAACCTGGTCATCAGGTGCGAAGTGCTGTCAGTGCTGCTGTACGTGGCGCAGGTGTGGCCCATACCCCGACCCTGCGCCGCCGCAGTCACCCGAGCCGTCTTCCACTTTATCTGGAGATCGAAAATGGACCGTGTCCGGAGGGACACGATGTACAAATCTCCAGAGAAAGGGGGAAAGAACGTACCAAACGTCGCCCTCATCCTGATGGCCACCTTTGTGTGCGGCTGCATCAAACTGTGCACGGACCCTCAGTACGCAAACACCAAGTGTCACTACGTGCTGAGGTTCTACCTGACCCCGGTGTTGCGAAGGATGGGTCTGGCGACGCTGCCGCGGAACGCTCCATCCAGTTGGACCGTGCCAGACCACCTGTCCTTCGTGGAAAAGTTTTTCACGGCAAACACCTTTGACCACAAAGCTGTCAAGCAGTGGTCAGCACGAAACGTCCTCGAGACCCTACGGGAAAAGGAGATGGTAGATCCTCTCGGATGGTTCCCTGAGCAGACTGTCGAAGTCATTTGGCAGAATGCCTCATCGCCAGAACTCACAAACAAGCACCAAGACGTAGCTTGGCTGGTGGTGAGAAGGGCCCTCCCCGTCAGATCCTTCATGCACTCCCGACGTCTCTGCTCCACCGCACGCTGTCCGCGAGGAGGCTGCGCTTGGGACGAGACCGTCATCCATCTCCTTCTGGAATGTGCCTTTGCACAGAAGGTCTGGAAAGAGATGCAGTGGTCTTTGTCGAGGTTCATCCCGAGCAGCTCGGTAACACAGGACTCTGTGCTCTACGGACTGTTCCCAGGGACGCACACCGAGACAAACATCAACTGCTGCTGGAAGATCATCAACTCGGTGAAAGACGCCCTTTGGTCTGCCCGAAACTTGCTGATCTTCCAGAGCAAGGAGATGTCCACGACCGAGTGTTGCAGATTGGCACATTCCAAGGTCCGGGAGTACGTGCTGAGGGACGCACTAAAGGTTGGTGCCGCCGCCGCCAAGGCACGATGGGGAAGGGCCACAGTTTAAGGCCCTCCCGCCAGTGTACACTGAGGGGCTGAAACCAGTGGAAAACCCCCCCTCGGGCCGCATGACGTACAAGTGTGTTAATTGTAAAGCACTTGTAACCTGTGAATGTAAATAGAGTACCATGTATTGCATTCATGTGTATTATTAAGCCATATATAATACGGTTGGTGGATTGTAATGTAATGTATTTTGAGAAATGTTGGAATGCACCTCGGCCCCCCTTGGCCTGTATGACTTATAAAACATGTAATGAAAATGTACCTGTTTGTGTAAAGAGAGTACCATGTACTGCTTTCATCTGTAATATGATTTGTGGAGTGTATATTGTTATATATTGAAACATGCTTTGATATATGTAATGATAAATGTAATGTAATTTGTAAATTGAGTGCCATGTGCTGAAGTTAATTTGCACTGTACCAGATGTGGACTGCATTGTCATGTACATGAACAAAGATTTTTATGAATAAAGCATATATATTGAAATAAAAAAAAAAAAAAAAATCTGTTCTTATCAGTTTAATATCTGATACGTCCCCTATCTGGGGACCAAATATTAAATTGATTTTTGGAACAGGGAGATGGAACAGGGGCTTGCTCCGTCCACTCCACGCATCGACCTGGTATTGCAGTGCTTCCGGGAGCGGTGCAGCTTCCCCTCTTTGGGGTGGGAAGTCGCAAAAGTCAAAAGCAGAAAAAGTTTTCGCACCACTTTCAGCCGTGCTGTCTTTCCTTTGTAGAGCCGCTCGGGCTCGCCCTTGTCGTGCCGCCGCCTTACTTTTCACCCGCTCGCTGGCCGGCCGCGCCGCAGGCTAAGCAGCCGCCTTCGGGGGTGTTTTTCGCTCTGCGTTTGCATGTCAAAATTGTGTTTTTCTTTCTTATTTGCATATGGGGACGTGCCCTGGATTTCAGGGCGGGGCCTCGCCACCTTTCCCGCTCTGCAGCTGACCTGGACCGTGCTGCACCCTGTTGGATTTCTGAGCCACTGCGCCCGCCCCCGTTGGAAAAGGAGGGGGGAGGGGACACCGCAAGCCCCGCCGGCGCGCTCCTGCGCGCCGCCCGGTTGGTTAATTGCTCGCAAAATGCAAATGCTTTCATGGCGTCATCTCCGCCGAAGGGAAGGGGGTGCCATACGGGCACGGCTTTTCGTCTGGCTTGCAAGTAAGTAAGCCCTGGCCGAAATTGCTCTCTTGCTGCAGGCCCGCCGTCGCACCTGCGCTCGGCCGACCGCGGCCAGATTGACGGAGAAGACAGAGGCCGAGGGACACTTGCGCGTCGGCGGGAGTTTACAGGCTATCGCTTCTCGGCCTTTTGGCTAAGATCAAGTGTAGTATCTGTTCTTATCAGTTTAATATCTGATACGTCCCCTATCTGGGGACCAAATATTAAATTGATTTTTGGAACAGGGAGATGGAACAGGGGCTTGCTCCGTCCACTCCACGCATCGACCTGGTATTGCAGTGCTTCCGGGAGCGGTGCAGCTTCCCCTCTTTGGGGTGGGAAGTCGCAAAAGTCAAAAGCAGAAAAAGTTTTCGCACCACTTTCAGCCGTGCTGTCTTTCCTTTGTAGAGCCGCTCGGGCTCGCCCTTGTCGTGCCGCCGCCTTACTTTTCACCCGCTCGCTGGCCGGCCGCGCCGCAGGCTAAGCAGCCGCCTTCGGGGGTGTTTTTCGCTCTGCGTTTGCATGTCAAAATTGTGTTTTTCTTTCTTATTTGCATATGGGGACGTGCCCTGGATTTCAGGGCGGGGCCTCGCCACCTTTCCCGCTCTGCAGCTGACCTGGACCGTGCTGCACCCTGTTGGATTTCTGAGCCACTGCGCCCGCCCCCGTTGGAAAAGGAGGGGGGAGGGGACACCGCAAGCCCCGCCGGCGCGCTCCTGCGCGCCGCCCGGTTGGTTAATTGCTCGCAAAATGCAAATGCTTTCATGGCGTCATCTCCGCCGAAGGGAAGGGGGTGCCATACGGGCACGGCTTTTCGTCTGGCTTGCAAGTAAGTAAGCCCTGGCCGAAATTGCTCTCTTGCTGCAGGCCCGCCGTCGCACCTGCGCTCGGCCGACCGCGGCCAGATTGACGGAGAAGACAGAGGCCGAGGGACACTTGCGCGTCGGCGGGAGTTTACAGGCTATCGCTTCTCGGCCTTTTGGCTAAGATCAAGTGTAGTATCTGTTTGATTCTGATGCTAATTGACCTTGTGTCGCGATACTGGTGTTTCTGGTTTGGCTGCATTTTCATGCTGGCTTCGGCCTTGATCCAATCAGAGCAGAGCGATCTGCATAGATGGCGACTGAGGAAGCAGTGAGCGAGGAAACCCGAGAAAGGAGCTATCGGGAGCAGAAACCGAGGCCGCCGGAGGAGGAGCGATTGCGGGAGCCCGGAGTGGAGAGCGACCTGCAGCGCGAGGTGGCGGCCGACCATGCAGCGAGGTCGAGAGCCTGCAGCGGAGAGCGATCGGCAGGCGAGAGGGCGGCCAACGAAGGAGCGAGCTCGGGAGGCCGGGGCGGAGAGCGATTGGCAGGCATGACGTCGGCCAATGAGGAAGCGAGCCCGGGACTCCAGGGCGGAGAGCGATTGGCAGGCGAGACGAGGGCCAAGCAAGCAGCAAGCTTGGCAGCCCGGGGCAGAGAGCGATTGGCAGGCGCGACGGCGGCCAATGGAACAGCGAGCTCGAGAGCCTGGAGTGACGGGCGACCTGCAAGCGAGATTGCAGCAAACCGAGGAGCGAGACAGGGAGTCCGGAACACTGTCCGAGTCACAGTGAAGAAGGTGGAGGGACAATCGCCCATCGACCGCTCCCTTTTTGTGAAGAGGATCTTGACCGGATGCTGCGGATTCCAAGTTGCGGACATCTTCGCTCTGCAGGATTTCCCCAGCAGTGGACATTTTGATGTGACGTTCAGGAACGTCGCGGCATGCCTGAAATTTCTGCAGGCAGTTAAGGAAAAGGGGAGTGAAACGCTGCTTTCAGTTATGACTGCCGAGCCTCTATTCACTCTCCCAACACAAAGAAACCGGGTGGTCACTGTACACATGTACAACCCGCACATCCCTGTGGTCGATGTGCTGACGTTCCTCGGCAGATACGTCGACAGTGTCGGGAACAGCGTTGACGTAAATGACCTGTTTGGGATCTGGACCAGCAAACGCCAGATCAAAGTAACCCTGAAAGTGGATGCCAAAGGAGCCATCCAGCACCTCCCCTCCAGCTTCGCCATCGGTGGAAGCCGGGGCTACATGGTGTACGCGGGACAACCCAGGGTGTGTCGAACCTGCGGGAGATCCGGGCACGTGGCGGCGACCTGCACTGTCACCATCTGTCGCAACTGCAAGCAGGAAGGCCACCAGACGAAGGATTGCAAGGAGAGCAAGTGCTGCAACTTGTGCGGGGAGACAGGCCATCTCTACAAGGCCTGCCCAAGGCGCAGCAGCAGCTATGCGCAGGCAATTAAAGGACCTGTCAACAAGGCCGCCTCAAAGGAGACCAGCACCGCTCCCACCGCAGAGGCCCTCACTGGAAACGACCAAACCCAGGCAACCAGCACTCAGCCTCCTCCCCAACAGCCAGAGACCATGGAAGAGGAGGCAGCTGGAGAACAACAACTGGGAGAATGGCAGGAGGTCAAACGAAAGAACAAGAAAAAAAGCCTCCCCCAAAGAGAGAGGCCGCCAAAGTCCAGGCCTGTGGAAAAAAGGCGGCACTCGCCCCAAACGGGCAACACCAGCAGCTGCTCATCTGATGAGGAAGGGCAAGAAAAGAACAGTCACCAACAACAAAAAAAGTGGCTGAGCGAAAAGAAACAAACAGGAGTGATCACCGTGCCCCAGAACACCGGTAGCAACGAAGGGCACAACGCAGCCCAGCTCCAGACCGCCGGGAGCGGCCAAGTTCCCGACGCTCCCCAGCTCCAGACCGCCGGGAGTGGCCAAGTGCCCGACGCTCCCCAGCTCCAGACCGCCGGGAGTGGCCAAGTGCCTGACGCTCCCCAGCTCCAGACCGCCGGGAGCGGCCAAGTGCCCGACGCTCCCCAGCTCCAGACCGCCGGGAGCGGCCAAGAGCCCGACGCTCCCCAGCTACAGACTGCCGGGAGCGGCCAAGTGCCCGACGCTCCCCAGCTCCAGACAACCGGGAGCAGCGGAGCGTCCACCATCCCCCAGCTCCGGGAAACCGGGAGCAATGAAGCGACCGATGCACACCTGCTCCGGGAAACCGGGAGCCACGACACCACAGACGACAGGCTGAGGGAAGAACCATCCACGAATGAGGAAGAAGACTTCTTCTCACCGCCGTCATCCCCCTGCCGGTACAGCAACCCCTCAAGAGACCAGGGCGAGTTCCTCAGCCCAGGGCAAGTACAGTTTTTCTCTGACACTGTGTGTATGCAGGTCCAGCCCCAAGGGATGGAAACAGCATAAAGGACTGCTTATTAAAATGGGACTTGAACTCTATTTAAAATTTAAAATGGGTTTAAAAATTGCAAGCATAAACGTGCGTAGCATCAAAAGCACGACGCGATGTGTTTCCACCTTGGGGTACCTTGCCAAGGTCAAGGCCGACCTACTGTTCCTGCAGGAGTGCGGCCTACCGCACTTCAGCAACTACAGGCAGTGGTCGCGATGGTGGCCCCACGGCCAATCGATCTGGTCAGGAGGCAACGATTGCCGTGCCTCCGGCCTGGGTATTCTGCTGCGGGGAGGTGACTTCACCATCACCGAAGTTAAGGAGGTAGTGGGTGGCCGCCTCCTCGTAGCAGACGTACTGTACAAGAACGCCCCGCTCAGGCTGATCAATGTGTACGCCCCGACTCTCAAGAACGAGCGGCTGGCCGTCTTCCAGCAGCTACCGCTGCTGCTGGCGACGTCCAGGCCGGTTATTCTGGGCGGTGACTTCAACTGCATCATCGATGCGGCTGGGCGATCCGGCAGAGCCGACAGCAAACTGGACGCCACGTCCAGACTCCTGATGGAAGCGGTAAAAGACGCCAAGCTGCACGACATCTTCAGCAACCCTGCAGATGGAGCGCCGCGCAGATACACCTGGTCCAGGCCAGACGGGTCTGTCCGTTCCAGGATAGACTTCCTGTTTGTGTCCCAAGCTCTCTCGGTCAGATCCACCGACGTCAAGCCGGTGTTCTTCTCTGACCACTGCCTCTTACTAGCCGACTGTCACCCACAGGAAGACCAGAAAGTAGGCAGAGGGATATGGAAGCTGAACGTGAAACTGTTGACCCCAGAAAACATTGAGGAACTCAAAAGGGATTACAAAGGTTGGAGAACCGTGAAACCCCTCTTTGATTCCCCGGCGCACTGGTGGGAAACGATCAAGACGAACATCAAGAGGTTCTTCATCCTCAAAGGTGTTCAGAAGGCGAGAGAGGGACAGAGGGAAATGTCCCGACTCCAGAAAAGCATGCAGAATCTGCTCCTGCTGCAGTCGATGGGAGTCAATGTCGGGGAGGAACTCCAAGAGGTGAAGGGCCAGCAAGCCTCGCTCTATGCCTCAGAGTCCTCCAAGATCATCTTCCGCTCCAGAGTCCGCTCCGTGGAGCAGGACGAGACGTGCTCGCGTTTCTTCTTCCAAAAGGTACACAGAGGGAGCTCTGTGATCCACAGCCTGAAGGAGGAAGACGGCTCTGTGACGTCCTCGCAGCCTGACATGCGAAGGATCAGCAAATCCTTTTATGCCGGGCTGTACGACGCGAAGCCCACAGACAGCGCGGCCTCCCAGTCTTTCCTGTCGTCTATCTCGGAGGTGCTAGACGACAGCAAGCGGGAGAGTCTGGATCACCCGCTAACTCTGGACGAGCTGACAAAGGCCGTCCAGTCCTTCGAGACGAGTAAAACTCCCGGAAGCGACGGCCTACCGGTCGAGTTGTATTCGGCTCTGTGGGACTGGATGGGCCCAGACCTGCTGGAAGTGTACGGGGGTATGCTTCTGGCTGGCAGCATGTCAGAATCGATGAGGAAAGGCATCATCACCCTCATCTACAAGCAGAAAGGGGAGAGGGAAGAAATCAGAAACTGGCGGCCCATTTCGCTGCTTAATGTGGACTACAAGATTCTGTCCAAGGTCATCGCCAACAGGGTCAAGTCTGCTCTGGAGCTGGTGATCCACCCAGATCAGACCTGTGCCGTACCCGGCAGGAAGATCTCTGATAGCCTCGCGCTACTCAGGGATACGATCGCCTACGTGCGGGACAGGGGGGTGCACACCTGCTTAATCAGCTTGGACCAGGAGAAGGCTTTCGACAGAATATCGCACACGTACATGATGGACGTGCTCTCCAAAATGGGGTTTGGGGAGGGAATCTGCAATTGGATCCAACTGCTCTACACAGACATCAGTAGCGCAGTCCTAATCAACGGGTGGGAATCAGAAAGCTTCCCGATCAAATCTGGAGTCAGGCAGGGCTGTCCTCTCTCCTCCGTCTTGTTCGTGTGTTGTATCGAACCCTTTGCCCAATCCATCAGAAGGGATTCGAGCATTGGAGGGGTGACGATCCCAGGCAGCGGAGGCACTCAGGTTAAGACCTCCCTGTACATGGATGACGTCGCCGTCTTTTGCTCGGATCCGCTGTCGGTCCGCAGACTGCTGAGCATCTGCGACCAATTTGAACTGGCCTCGGGAGCGAAAGTAAATCGCAGCAAAAGCGAGGCCATGTTCTTTGGGAACTGGGCCGACCGATCCTTTGTCCCCTTCACCGTCAGGTCAGATTACCTGAAGGTGCTGGGAATATGGTTCGGAGCGGCTGGGGCATGCACAAAAAACTGGGAGGAGCGTATCTCCAAGGCACGCCAGAAACTGGGAATGTGGGAGCAGCGCTCCCTGTCGATCGTGGGAAGGAACCTGGTCATCAGGTGCGAAGTGCTGTCAGTGCTGCTGTACGTGGCGCAGGTGTGGCCCATACCCCGACCCTGCGCCGCCGCAGTCACCCGAGCCGTCTTCCACTTTATCTGGAGATCGAAAATGGACCGTGTCCGGAGGGACACGATGTACAAATCTCCAGAGAAAGGGGGAAAGAACGTACCAAACGTCGCCCTCATCCTGATGGCCACCTTTGTGTGCGGCTGCATCAAACTGTGCACGGACCCTCAGTACGCAAACACCAAGTGTCACTACGTGCTGAGGTTCTACCTGACCCCGGTGTTGCGAAGGATGGGTCTGGCGACGCTGCCGCGGAACGCTCCATCCAGTTGGACCGTGCCAGACCACCTGTCCTTCGTGGAAAAGTTTTTCACGGCAAACACCTTTGACCACAAAGCTGTCAAGCAGTGGTCAGCACGAAACGTCCTCGAGACCCTACGGGAAAAGGAGATGGTAGATCCTCTCGGATGGTTCCCTGAGCAGACTGTCGAAGTCATTTGGCAGAATGCCTCATCGCCAGAACTCACAAACAAGCACCAAGACGTAGCTTGGCTGGTGGTGAGAAGGGCCCTCCCCGTCAGATCCTTCATGCACTCCCGACGTCTCTGCTCCACCGCACGCTGTCCGCGAGGAGGCTGCGCTTGGGACGAGACCGTCATCCATCTCCTTCTGGAATGTGCCTTTGCACAGAAGGTCTGGAAAGAGATGCAGTGGTCTTTGTCGAGGTTCATCCCGAGCAGCTCGGTAACACAGGACTCTGTGCTCTACGGACTGTTCCCAGGGACGCACACCGAGACAAACATCAACTGCTGCTGGAAGATCATCAACTCGGTGAAAGACGCCCTTTGGTCTGCCCGAAACTTGCTGATCTTCCAGAGCAAGGAGATGTCCACGACCGAGTGTTGCAGATTGGCACATTCCAAGGTCCGGGAGTACGTGCTGAGGGACGCACTAAAGGTTGGTGCCGCCGCCGCCAAGGCACGATGGGGAAGGGCCACAGTTTAAGGCCCTCCCGCCAGTGTACACTGAGGGGCTGAAACCAGTGGAAAACCCCCCCTCGGGCCGCATGACGTACAAGTGTGTTAATTGTAAAGCACTTGTAACCTGTGAATGTAAATAGAGTACCATGTATTGCATTCATGTGTATTATTAAGCCATATATAATACGGTTGGTGGATTGTAATGTAATGTATTTTGAGAAATGTTGGAATGCACCTCGGCCCCCCTTGGCCTGTATGACTTATAAAACATGTAATGAAAATGTACCTGTTTGTGTAAAGAGAGTACCATGTACTGCTTTCATCTGTAATATGATTTGTGGAGTGTATATTGTTATATATTGAAACATGCTTTGATATATGTAATGATAAATGTAATGTAATTTGTAAATTGAGTGCCATGTGCTGAAGTTAATTTGCACTGTACCAGATGTGGACTGCATTGTCATGTACATGAACAAAGATTTTTATGAATAAAGCATATATATTGAAATAAAAAAAAATAAAAAAAATCTGTTCTTATCAGTTTAATATCTGATACGTCCCCTATCTGGGGACCAAATATTAAATTGATTTTTGGAACAGGGAGATGGAACAGGGGCTTGCTCCGTCCACTCCACGCATCGACCTGGTATTGCAGTGCTTCCGGGAGCGGTGCAGCTTCCCCTCTTTGGGGTGGGAAGTCGCAAAAGTCAAAAGCAGAAAAAGTTTTCGCACCACTTTCAGCCGTGCTGTCTTTCCTTTGTAGAGCCGCTCGGGCTCGCCCTTGTCGTGCCGCCGCCTTACTTTTCACCCGCTCGCTGGCCGGCCGCGCCGCAGGCTAAGCAGCCGCCTTCGGGGGTGTTTCTCGCTCTGCGTTTGCATGTCAAAATTGTGTTTTTCTTTCTTATTTGCATATGGGGACGTGCCCTGGATTTCAGGGCGGGGCCTCGCCACCTTTCCCGCTCTGCAGCTGACCTGGACCGTGCTGCACCCTGTTGGATTTCTGAGCCACTGCGCCCGCCCCCGTTGGAAAAGGAGGGGGGAGGGGACACCGCAAGCCCCGCCGGCGCGCTCCTGCGCGCCGCCCGGTTGGTTAATTGCTCGCAAAATGCAAATGCTTTCATGGCGTCATCTCCGCCGAAGGGAAGGGGGTGCCATACGGGCACGGCTTTTCGTCTGGCTTGCAAGTAAGTAAGCCCTGGCCGAAATTGCTCTCTTGCTGCAGGCCCGCCGTCGCACCTGCGCTCGGCCGACCGCGGCCAGATTGACGGAGAAGACAGAGGCCGAGGGACACTTGCGCGTCGGCGGGAGTTTACAGGCTATCGCTTCTCGGCCTTTTGGCTAAGATCAAGTGTAGTATCTGTTCTTATCAGTGGCTGCATCAAACTGTGCACGGACCCTCAGTACGCAAACACCAAGTGTCACTACGTGCTGAGGTTCTACCTGACCCCGGTGTTGCGAAGGATGGGTCTGGCGACGCTGCCGCGGAACGCTCCATCCAGTTGGACCGTGCCAGACCACCTGTCCTTCGTGGAAAAGTTTTTCACGGCAAACAACTTTGACCACAAAGCTGTCAAGCAGTGGTCAGCACGAAACGTCCTCGAGACCCTACGGGAAAAGGAGATGGTAGATCCTCTCGGATGGTTCCCTGAGCAGACTGTCGAAGTCATTTGGCAGAATGCCTCATCGCCAGAACTCACAAACAAGCACCAAGACGTAGCTTGGCTGGTGGTGAGAAGGGCCCTCCCCGTCAGATCCTTCATGCACTCCCGACGTCTCTGCTCCACCGCACGCTGTCCGCGAGGAGGCTGCGCTTGGGACGAGACCGTCATCCATCTCCTTCTGGAATGTGCCTTTGCACAGAAGGTCTGGAAAGAGATGCAGTGGTCTTTGTCGAGGTTCATCCCGAGCAGCTCGGTAACACAGGACTCTGTGCTCTACGGACTGTTCCCAGGGACGCACACCGAGACAAACATCAACTGCTGCTGGAAGATCATCAACTCGGTGAAAGACGCCCTTTGGTCTGCCCGAAACTTGCTGGTCTTCCAGAGCAAGGAGATGTCCACGACCGAGTGTTGCAGATTGGCACATTCCAAGGTCCGGGAGTACGTGCTGAGGGACGCACTAAAGGTTGGTGCCGCCGCCGCCAAGGCACGATGGGGAAGGGCCACAGTTTAAGGTCCTCCCGCCAGTGTACACTGAGGGGCTGAAACCAGTGGGAAACCCCCCCTCGGGCCGCATGACGTACAAGTGTGTTAATTGTAAAGCACTTGTAATCTGTGAATGTAAATAGAGTACCATGAACTGCATTCATGTGTATTATTAAGCCATATATAATACGGTTGGTGGATTGTAATGTAATGTATTTTGAGAAATGTTGGAATGCACCTCGGCCCCCCTTGGGCTGTATGACTTATAAAACATGTAATGAAAATGTACCTGTTTGTGTAAAGAGAGTACCATGTACTGCTTTCATCTGTAATATGATTTGTGGAGTGTATATTGTAATATATTGAAACATGCTTTGATATATGTAATGATAAATGTAATGTAATTTGTAAATTGAGTGCCATGTGCTGAAGTTAATTTGCACTGTACCAGAGGTGGACTGCAGTGTCATGTACATGAACAAAGATTTTTATGAATAAAGCATATATATTGAAATAAAAAAAATAAAAAAATCTGTTCTTATCAGTTTAATATCTGATACGTCCCCTATCTGGGGACCAAATATTAAATTGATTTTTGGAACAGGGAGATGGAACAGGGGCTTGCTCCGTCCACTCCACGCATCGACCTGGTATTGCAGTGCTTCCGGGAGCGGTGCAGCTTCCCCTCTTTGGGGTGGGAAGTCGCAAAAGTCAAAAGCAGAAAAAGTTTTCGCACCACTTTCAGCCGTGCTGTCTTTCCTTTGTAGAGCCGCTCGGGCTCGCCCTTGTTGTGCCGCCGCCTTACTTTTCACCCGCTCGCTGGCCGGCCGCGCCGCAGGCTAAGCAGCCGCCTTCGGGGGTGTTTTTCGCTCTGCGTTTGCATGTCAAAATTGTGTTTTTCTTTCTTATTTGCATATGGGGACGTGCCCTGGATTTCAGGGCGGGGCCTCGCCACCTTTCCCGCTCTGCAGCTGACCTGGACCGTGCTGCACCCTGTTGGATTTCTGAGCCACTGCGCCCACCCCCGTTGGAAAAGGAGGGGGGAGGGGACACCGCAAGCCCCGCCGGCGCGCTCCTGCGCGCCGCCCGGTTGGTTAATTGCTCGCAAAATGCAAATGCTTTCATGGCGTCATCTCCGCCGAAGGGAAGGGGGTGCCATACGGGCACGGCTTTTCGTCTGGCTTGCAAGTAAGTAAGCCCTGGCCGAAATTGCTCTCTTGCTGCAGGCCCGCCGTCGCACCTGCGCTCGGCCGACCGCGGCCAGATTGACGGAGAAGACAGAGGCCGAGGGACACTTGCGCGTCGGCGGGAGTTTACAGGCTATCGCTTCTCGGCCTTTTGGCTAAGATCAAGTGTAGTATCTGTTCTTATCAGTATCTGCTTGATTCTGATGCAAATTGACCTTGTGTCGCGATACTGGTGTTTCTGGTTTGGCTGCATTTTCATGCTGGCTTCGGCCTTGATCCAATCAGAGCAGAGCGATCTGCATAGATGGCGACTGAGGGAGCAGTGAGCGAGGAAACCCGAGAAAGGAGCTATCGGGAGCAGAAACCGAGGCCGCTGGAGGAGGAGCGATTGCGGGAGCCCGGAGTGGAGAGCGACCTGCAGCGCGAGGTGGCGGCCGACCATGCAGCGAGGTCGAGAGCCTGCAGCGGAGAGCGATCGGCAGGCGAGAGGGCGGCCAACGAAGGAGCGAGCTCGGGAGGCCGGGGCAGAGAGCGATTGGCAGGCATGACGTCGGCCAATGAGGAAGCGAGCCCGGGACTCCAGGGCGGAGAGCGATTGGCAGGCGAGACGAGGGCCAAGCAAGCAGCAAGCTTGGCAGCCCGGGGCAGAGAGCGATTGGCAGGCGCGACGGCGGCCAATGGAACAGCGAGCTCGAGAGCCTGGAGTGACGGGCGACCTGCAAGCGAGATTGCAGCAAACCGAGGAGCGAGACAGGGAGTCCGGAACACTGTCCGAGTCACAGTGAAGAAGGTGGAGGGACAATCGCCCATCGACCGCTCCCTTTTTGTGAAGAGGATCTTGACCGGATGCTGCGGTTTCCAAGTTGCGGATATCTTCGCTCTGCAGGATTTCCCCAGCAGTGGACATTTTGATGTGACGTTCAGGAACGTCGCGGCATGCCTGAAATTTCTGCAGGCAGTTAAGGAAAAGGGGAGTGAAACGCTGCTTTCAGTTATGACTGCCGAGCCTCTATTCACTCTCCCAACACAAAGAAACCGGTTGGTCACTGTACACATGTACAACCCGCACATCCCTGTGGTCGATGTGCTGACGTTCCTCGGCAGATACGTCGACAGTGTCGGGAACAGCGTTGACGTAAATGACCTGTTTGGGATCTGGACCAGCAAACGCCAGATCAAAGTAACCCTGAAAGTGGATGCCAAAGGAGCCATCCAGCACCTCCCCTCCAGCTTCGCCATCGGTGGAAGCCGGGGCTACATGGTGTACGCGGGACAACCCAGGGTGTGTCGAACCTGCGGGAGATCCGGGCACGTGGCGGCGACCTGCACTGTCACCATCTGTCGCAACTGCAAGCAGGAAGGCCACCAGACGAAGGATTGCAAGGAGAGCAAGTGCTGCAACTTGTGCGGGGAGACAGGCCATCTCTACAAGGCCTGCCCAAGGCGCAGCAGCAGCTATGCGCAGGCAATTAAAGGACCTGTCAACAAGGCCGCCTCAAAGGAGACCAGCACCGCTCCCACCGCAGAGGCCCTCACTGGAAACGACCAAACCCAGGCAACCAGCACTCAGCCTCCTCCCCAACAGCCAGAGACCATGGAAGAGGAGGCAGCTGGAGAACAACAACTGGGAGAATGGCAGGAGGTCAAACGAAAGAACAAGAAAAAAAGCCTCCCCCAAAGAGAGAGGCCGCCAAAGTCCAGGCCTGTGGAAAAAAGGCGGCACCCGCCCCAAACGGGCAACACCAGCAGCTGCTCATCTGATGAGGAAGGGCAAGAAAAGAACAGTCACCAACAACAAAAAAAGTGGCTGAGCGAAAAGAAACAAACAGGAGTGATCACCGTGCCCCAGAACACCGGTAGCAACGAAGGGCACAATGCAGCCCAGCTCCAGACCGCCGGGAGCGGCCAAGTTCCCGACGCTCCCCAGCTCCAGACCGCCGGGAGTGGCCAAGTGCCCGACGCTCCCCAGCTCCAGACCGCCGGGAGCGGCCAAGTGCCCGACGCTCCCCAGCTCCAGACCGCCGGGAGCGGCCAAGAGCCCGACGCTCCCCAGCTACAGACTGCCGGGAGCGGCCAAGTGCCCGACGTCCCCCAGCTCCAGACCGCCGGGGGCGGCCAAGTGCCCGACGCTCCCCAGCTCCAGACAACCGGGAGCAGCGGAGCGTCCACCATACCCCAGCTCCGGGAAACCGGGAGCAATGAAGCGACCGATGCACACCTGCTCCGGGAAACCGGGAGCCACGACACCACAGGCGACAGGCTGAGGGAAGAACCATCCACGAATGAGGAAGAAGACTTCTTCTCACCGCCGTCATCCCCCTGCCGGTACAGCAACCCCTCAAGAGACCAGGGCGAGTTCCTCAGCCCAGGGCAAGTACAGTTTTTCTCTAACACTGTGTGTATGCAGGTCCAGCCCCAAGGGATGGAAACAGCATAAAGGACTGCTTATTAAAATGGGACTTGAACTCTATTTAAAATTTAAAATGGGTTTAAAAATTGCAAGCATAAACGTGCGTAGCATCAAAAGCACGACGCGATGTGTTTCCACCTTGGGGTACCTTGCCAAGGTCAAGGCCGACCTATTGTTCCTGCAGGAGTGCGGCCTACCGCACTTCAGCAACTACAGGCAGTGGTCGCGATGGTGGCCCCACGACCAATCGATCTGGTCAGGAGGCAACGATTGCCGTGCCTCCGGCCTGGGTATTCTGCTGCGGGGAGGTGACTTCACCATCACCGAAGTTAAGGAGGTGGTGGGTGGCCGCCTCCTCGTAGCAGACGTACTGTACAAGAACGCCCCGCTCAGGCTGATCAATGTGTACGCCCCGGCTCTCAAGAACGAGCGGCTGGCCGTCTTCCAGCAGCTACCGCTGCTGCTGGCGACGTCCAGGCCGGTTATTCTGGGCGGTGACTTCAACTGCATCATCGATGCGGCTGGGCGATCCGGCAGAGCCGACAGCAAACTGGACGCCACGTCCAGACTCCTGATGGAAGCGGTAAAAGACGCCAAGCTGCACGACATCTTCAGCAACCCTGCAGATGGAGCGCCGCGCAGATACACCTGGTCCAGGCCAGACGGGTCTGTCCGTTCCAGGATAGACTTCCTGTTTGTGTCCCAAGCTCTCTCGGTCAGATCCACCGACGTCAAGCCGGTGTTCTTCTCTGACCACTGCCTCTTACTAGCCGACTGTCACCCACAGGAAGACCAGAAAGTAGGCAGAGGGATATGGAAGCTGAACGTGAAACTGTTGACCCCAGAAAACATTGAGGAACTCAAAAGGGATTACAAAGGTTGGAGAACCGTGAAACCCCTCTTTGATTCCCCGGCGCACTGGTGGGAAACGATCAAGACGAACATCAAGAGGTTCTTCATCCTCAAAGGTGTTCAGAAGGCGAGAGAGGGACAGAGGGAAATGTCCCGACTCCAGAAAAGCATGCAGAATCTGCTCCTGCTGCAGTCGATGGGAGTCAATGTCAGGGAGGAACTCCAAGAGGTGAAGGGCCAGCAAGCCTCGCTCTATGCCTCAGAGTCCTCCAAGATCATCTTCCGCTCCAGAGTCCGCTCCGTGGAGCAGGACGAGACGTGCTCGCGTTTCTTCTTCCAAAAGGTACACAGAGAGAGCTCTGTGATCCACAGCCTGAAGGAGGAAGACGGCTCTGTGACGTCCTCGCAGCCTGACATGCGAAGGATCAGCAAATCCTTTTATGCCGGGCTGTACGACGCGAAGCCCACAGACAGCGCGGCCTCCCAGTCTTTCCTGTCGTCTATCTCGGAGGTGCTAGACGACAGCAAGCGGGAGAGTCTGGATCACCCGCTAACTCTGGACGAGCTGACAAAGGCCGTCCTGTCCTTCGAGACGAGTAAAACTCCCGGAAGCGACGGCCTACCGGCCGAGTTGTATTCGGCTCTGTGGGACTGGATGGGCCCAGACCTGCTGGAAGTGTACGGGGGTATGCTTCTGGCTGGCAGCATGTCAGAATCGATGAGGAAAGGCATCATCACCCTCATCTACAAGCAGAAGGGGGAGAGGGAAGAAATCAGAAACTGGCGGCCCATTTCACTGCTTAATGTGGACTACAAGATTCTGTCCAAGGTCATCGCCAACAGGGTCAAGTCTGCTCTGGAGCTGGTGATCCACCCGGATCAGACCTGTGCCGTACCCGGCAGGAAGATCTCTGATAGCCTCGCGCTACTCAGGGATACGATCGCCTACGTGCGGGACAGGGGGGTGCACACCTGCTTAATCAGCTTGGACCAGGAGAAGGCTTTCGACAGAATATCGCACACGTACATGATGGACGTGCTCTCCAAAATGGGGTTTGGGGAGGGAATCTGCAATTGGATCCAACTGCTCTACACAGACATCAGTAGCGCAGTCCTAATCAACGGGTGGGAATCAGAAAGCTTCCCGATCAAATCTGGAGTCAGGCAGGGCTGTCCTCTCTCCTCCGTCTTGTTCGTGTGTTGTATCGAACCCTTTGCCCAATCCATCAGAAGGGATTCGAGCATTGGAGGGGTGACGATCCCAGGCAGCGGAGGCACTCAGGTTAAGACCTCCCTGTACATGGATGACGTCGCCGTCTTTTGCTCGGATCCGCTGTCGGTCCGCAGACTGCTGAGCATCTGCGACCAATTTGAACTGGCCTCGGGAGCGAAAGTAAATCGCAGCAAAAGCGAGGCCATGTTCTTTGGGAACTGGGCCGACCGATCCTTTGTCCCCTTCACCGTCAGGTCAGATTACCTGAAGGTGCTGGGAATATGGTTCGGAGCGGCTGGGGCATGCACAAAAAACTGGGAGGAGCGTATCTCCAAGGCACGCCAGAAACTGGGAATGTGGGAGCAGCGCTCCCTGTCGATCGTGGGAAAGAACCTGGTCATCAGGTGCGAAGTGCTGTCAGTGCTGCTGTACGTGGCGCAGGTGTGGCCCATACCCCGACCCTGCGCCGCCGCAGTCACCCGAGCCGTCTTCCACTTTATCTGGAGATCGAAAATGGACCGTGTCCGGAGGGACACGATGTACAAATCTCCAGAGAAAGGGGGAAAGAACGTACCAAACGTCGCCCTCATCCTGATGGCCACCTTTGTGTGCGGCTGCATCAAACTGTGCACGGACCCTCAGTACGCAAACACCAAGTGTCACTACGTGCTGAGGTTCTACCTGACCCCGGTGTTGCGAAGGATGGGTCTGGCGACGCTGCCGCGGAACGCTCCATCCAGTTGGACCGTGCCAGACCACCTGTCCTTCGTGGAAAAGTTTTTCACGGCAAACACCTTTGACCACAAAGCTGTCAAGCAGTGGTCAGCACGAAACGTCCTCGAGACCCTACGGGAAAAGGAGATGGTAGATCCTCTCGGATGGTTCCCTGAGCAGACTGTCGAAGTCATTTGGCAGAATGCCTCATCGCCAGAACTCACAAACAAGCACCAAGACGTAGCTTGGCTGGTGGTGAGAAGGGCCCTCCCCGTCAGATCCTTCATGCACTCCCGACGTCTCTGCTCCACCGCACGCTGTCCGCGAGGAGGCTGCGCTTGGGACGAGACCGTCATCCATCTCCTTCTGGAATGTGCCTTTGCACAGAAGGTCTGGAAAGAGATGCAGTGGTCTTTGTCGAGGTTCATCCCGAGCAGCTCGGTAACACAGGACTCTGTGCTCTACGGACTGTTCCCAGGGACGCACACCGAGACAAACATCAACTGCTGCTGGAAGATCATCAACTCGGTGAAAGACGCCCTTTGGTCTGCCCGAAACTTGCTGGTCTTCCAGAGCAAGGAGATGTCCACGACCGAGTGTTGCAGATTGGCACATTCCAAGGTCCGGGAGTACGTGCTGAGGGACGCACTAAAGGTTGGTGCCGCCGCCGCCAAGGCACGATGGGGAAGGGCCACAGTTTAAGGTCCTCCCGCCAGTGTACACTGAGGGGCTGAAACCAGTGGGAAACCCCCCCTCGGGCCGCATGACGTACAAGTGTGTTAATTGTAAAGCACTTGTAATCTGTGAATGTAAATAGAGTACCATGTACTGCATTCATGTGCATTATTAAGCCATATATAATACGGTTGGTGGATTGTAATGTAATGTATTTTGAGAAATGTTGGAATGCATCTCGGCCCCCCTTGGGCTGTATGACTGATAAAACATGTAATGAAAATGTACCTGTTTGTGTAAAGAGCGTACCATGTACTGCTTTCATCTGTAATATGATTTGTGGAGTGTATATTGTTATATATTGAAACATGTAATGATAAATGTAATGTAATTTGTAAATTGAGTGCCATGTGCTGAAGTTAATTTGCACTGTACCAGATGTGGACTGCATTGTCATGTACATGAACAAAGATTTTTATGAATAAAGCATATATATTGAAATTAAAAAAAAAAAAAAAAAAAAAAAAAATCTGTTCTTATCAGTTTAATATCTGATACGTCCCCTATCTGGGGACCAAATATTAAATTGATTTTTGGAACAGGGAGATGGAACAGGGGCTTGCTCCGTCCACTCCACGCATCGACCTGGTATTGCAGTGCTTCCGGGAGCGGTGCAGCTTCCCCTCTTTGGGGTGGGAAGTCGCAAAAGTCAAAAGCAGAAAAAGTTTTCGCACCACTTTCAGCCGTGCTGTCTTTCCTTTGTAGAGCCGCTCGGGCTCGCCCTTGTCGTGCCGCCGCCTTACTTTTCACCCGCTCGCTGGCCGGCCGCGCCGCAGGCTAAGCAGCCGCCTTCGGGGGTGTTTTTCGCTCTGCGTTTGCATGTCAAAATTGTGTTTTTCTTTCTTATTTGCATATGGGGACGTGCCCTGGATTTCAGGGCGGGGCCTCGCCACCTTTCCCGCTCTGCAGCTGACCTGGACCGTGCTGCACCCTGTTGGATTTCTGAGCCACTGCGCCCGCCCCCGTTGGAAAAGGAGGGGGGAGGGGACACCGCAAGCCCCGCCGGCGCGCTCCTGCGCGCCGCCCGGTTGGTTAATTGCTCGCAAAATGCAAATGCTTTCATGGCGTCATCTCCGCCGAAGGGAAGGGGGTGCCATACGGGCACGGCTTTTCGTCTGGCTTGCAAGTAAGTGAGCCCTGGCCGAAATTGCTCTCTTGCTGCAGGCCCGCCGTCGCACCTGCGCTCGGCCGACCGCGGCCAGATTGACGGAGAAGACAGAGGCCGAGGGACACTTGCGCGTCGGCGGGAGTTTACAGGCTATCGCTTCTCGGCCTTTTGGCTAAGATCAAGTGTAGTATCTGTTCTTATCAGTTTAATATCTGATACGTCCCCTATCTGGGGACCAAATATTAAATTGATTTTTGGAACAGGGAGATGGAACAGGGGCTTGCTCCGTCCACTCCACGCATCGACCTGGTATTGCAGTGCTTCCGGGAGCGGTGCAGCTTCCCCTCTTTGGGGTGGGAAGTCGCAAAAGTCAAAAGCAGAAAAAGTTTTCGCACCACTTTCAGCCGTGCTGTCTTTCCTTTGTAGAGCCGCTCGGGCTCGCCCTTGTCGTGCCGCCGCCTTACTTTTCACCCGCTCGCTGGCCGGCCGCGCCGCAGGCTAAGCAGCCGCCTTCGGGGGTGTTTTTCGCTCTGCGTTTGCATGTCAAAATTGTGTTTTTCTTTCTTATTTGCATATGGGGACGTGCCCTGGATTTCAGGGCGGGGCCTCGCCACCTTTCCCGCTCTGCAGCTGACCTGGACCGTGCTGCACCCTGTTGGATTTCTGAGCCACTGCGCCCGCCCCCGTTGGAAAAGGAGGGGGGAGGGGACACCGCAAGCCCCGCCGGCGCGCTCCTGCGCGCCGCCCGGTTGGTTAATTGCTCGCAAAATGCAAATGCTTTCATGGCGTCATCTCCGCCGAAGGGAAGGGGGTGCCATACGGGCACGGCTTTTCGTCTGGCTTGCAAGTAAGTAAGCCCTGGCCGAAATTGCTCTCTTGCTGCAGGCCCGCCGTCGCACCTGCGCTCGGCCGACCGCGGCCAGATTGACGGAGAAGACAGAGGCCGAGGGACACTTGCGCGTCGGCGGGAGTTTACAGGCTATCGCTTCTCGGCCTTTTGGCTAAGATCAAGTGTAGTATCTGTTCTTATCAGTTTAATATCTGATACGTCCCCTATCTGGGGACCAAATATTAAATTGATTTTTGGAACAGGGAGATGGAACAGGGGCTTGCTCCGTCCACTCCACGCATCGACCTGGTATTGCAGTGCTTCCGGGAGCGGTGCAGCTTCCCCTCTTTGGGGTGGGAAGTCGCAAAAGTCAAAAGCAGAAAAAGTTTTCGCACCACTTTCAGCCGTGCTGTCTTTCCTTTGTAGAGCCGCTCGGGCTCGCCCTTGTCGTGCCGCCGCCTTACTTTTCACCCGCTCGCTGGCCGGCCGCGCCGCAGGCTAAGCAGCCGCCTTCGGGGGTGTTTTTCGCTCTGCGTTTGCATGTCAAAATTGTGTTTTTCTTTCTTATTTGCATATGGGGACGTGCCCTGGATTTCAGGGCGGGGCCTCGCCACCTTTCCCGCTCTGCAGCTGACCTGGACCGTGCTGCACCCTGTTGGATTTCTGAGCCACTGCGCCCGCCCCCGTTGGAAAAGGAGGGGGGAGGGGACACCGCAAGCCCCGCCGGCGCGCTCCTGCGCGCCGCCCGGTTGGTTAATTGCTCGCAAAATGCAAATGCTTTCATGGCGTCATCTCCGCCGAAGGGAAGGGGGTGCCATACGGGCACGGCTTTTCGTCTGGCTTGCAAGTAAGTAAGCCCTGGCCGAAATTGCTCTCTTGCTGCAGGCCCGCCGTCGCACCTGCGCTCGGCCGACCGCGGCCAGATTGACGGAGAAGACAGAGGCCGAGGGACACTTGCGCGTCGGCGGGAGTTTACAGGCTATCGCTTCTCGGCCTTTTGGCTAAGATCAAGTGTAGTATCTGTTCTTATCAGTTTAATATCTGATACGTCCCCTATCTGGGGACCAAATATTAAATTGATTTTTGGAACAGGGAGATGGAACAGGGGCTTGCTCCGTCCACTCCACGCATCGACCTGGTATTGCAGTGCTTCCGGGAGCGGTGCAGCTTCCCCTCTTTGGGGTGGGAAGTCGCAAAAGTCAAAAGCAGAAAAAGTTTTCGCACCACTTTCAGCCGTGCTGTCTTTCCTTTGTAGAGCCGCTCGGGCTCGCCCTTGTCGTGCCGCCGCCTTACTTTTCACCCGCTCGCTGGCCGGCCGCGCCGCAGGCTAAGCAGCCGCCTTCGGGGGTGTTTTTCGCTCTGCGTTTGCATGTCAAAATTGTGTTTTTCTTTCTTATTTGCATATGGGGACGTGCCCTGGATTTCAGGGCGGGGCCTCGCCACCTTTCCCGCTGACCTGGACCGTGCTGCACCCTGTTGGATTTCTGAGCCACTGCGCCCGCCCCCGTTGGAAAAGGAGGGGGGAGGGGACACCGCAAGCCCCGCCGGCGCGCTCCTGCGCGCCGCCCGGTTGGTTAATTGCTCGCAAAATGCAAATGCTTTCATGGCGTCATCTCCGCCGAAGGGAAGGGGGTGCCATACGGGCACGGCTTTTCGTCTGGCTTGCAAGTAAGTAAGCCCTGGCCGAAATTGCTCTCTTGCTGCAGGCCCGCCGTCGCACCTGCGCTCGGCCGACCGCGGCCAGATTGACGGAGAAGACAGAGGCCGAGGGACACTTGCGCGTCGGCGGGAGTTTACAGGCTATCGCTTCTCGGCCTTTTGGCTAAGATCAAGTGTAGTATCTGTTCTTATCGAAAATGGACCGTGTCCGGAGGGACACGATGTACAAATCTCCAGAGAAAGGGGGAAAGAACGTACCAAACGTCGCCCTCATCCTGATGGCCACCTTTGTGTGCGGCTGCATCAAACTGTGCACGGACCCTCAGTACGCAAACACCAAGTGTCACTACGTGCTGAGGTTCTACCTGACCCCGGTGTTGCGAAGGATGGGTCTGGCGACGCTGCCGCGGAACGCTCCATCCAGTTGGACCGTGCCAGACCACCTGTCCTTCGTGGAAAAGTTTTTCACGGCAAACACCTTTGACCACAAAGCTGTCAAGCAGTGGTCAGCACGAAACGTCCTCGAGACCCTACGGGAAAAGGAGATGGTAGATCCTCTCGGATGGTTCCCTGAGCAGACTGTCGAAGTCATTTGGCAGAATGCCTCATCGCCAGAACTCACAAACAAGCACCAAGACGTAGCTTGGCTGGTGGTGAGAAGGGCCCTCCCCGTCAGATCCTTCATGCACTCCCGACGTCTCTGCTCCACCGCACGCTGTCCGCGAGGAGGCTGCGCTTGGGACGAGACCGTCATCCATCTCCTTCTGGAATGTGCCTTTGCACAGAAGGTCTGGAAAGAGATGCAGTGGTCTTTGTCGAGGTTCATCCCGAGAAGCTCGGTAACACAGGACTCTGTGCTCTACGGACTGTTCCCAGGGACGCACACCGAGACAAACATCAACTGCTGCTGGAAGATCATCAACTCGGTGAAAGACGCCCTTTGGTCTGCCCGAAACTTGTTGGTCTTCCAGAGCAAGGAAATGTCCACGACCGAGTGTTGCAGATTGGCACATTCCAAGGTCCGGGAGTACGTGCTGAGGGACGCACTAAAGGTTGGTGCCGTCGCCGCCAAGGCACGATGGGGAATGGCCACAGTTTAAGGCCCTCCCGCCAGTGTACACTGAGGGGCTGGAACCAGTGGAAACCCCCCCCTCGGGCCGCATGACGTACAAGTGTGTTAATTGTAAAGCACTTGTAATCTGTGAATGTAAATAGAGTACCATGTACTGCATTCATGTGCATTATTAAGCCATATATAATACGGTTGGTGGATTGTAATGAAATGTATTTTGAGAAATGTTGGAATGCATCTCGGCCCCCCTTGGGCTGTATGACTGATAAAACATGTAATGAAAATGTACCTGTTTGTGTAAAGAGAGTACCATGTACTGCTTTCATCTGTAATATGATTTGTGGAGTGTGTATTGTTATATATTGAAACATGCTTTGATATATGTAATGATAAATGTAATGTAATTTGTAAATTGAGTGCCATGTGCTGAAGTTAATTTGCACTGTACCAGATGTGGACTGCATTGTCATGTACATGAACAAAGATTTTTATGAATAAAGCATATATATTGAAAAAAAAAAAAAAAAAAAAAATCTGTTCTTATCAGTTTAATATCTGATACGTCCCCTATCTGGGGACCAAATATTAAATTGATTTTTGGAACAGGGAGATGGAACAGGGGCTTGCTCCGTCCACTCCACGCATCGACCTGGTATTGCAGTGCTTCCGGGAGCGGTGCAGCTTCCCCTCTTTGGGGTGGGAAGTCGCAAAAGTCAAAAGCAGAAAAAGTTTTCGCACCACTTTCAGCCGTGCTGTCTTTCCTTTGTAGAGCCGCTCGGGCTCGCCCTTGTCGTGCCGCCGCCTTACTTTTCACCCGCTCGCTGGCCGGCCGCGCCGCAGGCTAAGCAGCCGCCTTCGGGGGTGTTTTTCGCTCTGCGTTTGCATGTCAAAATTGTGTTTTTCTTTCTTATTTGCATATGGGGACGTGCCCTGGATTTCAGGGCGGGGCCTCGCCACCTTTCCCGCTCTGCAGCTGACCTGGACCGTGCTGCACCCTGTTGGATTTCTGAGCCACTGCGCCCGCCCCCGTTGGAAAAGGAGGGGGGAGGGGACACCGCAAGCCCCGCCGGCGCGCTCCTGCGCGCCGCCCGGTTGGTTAATTGCTCGCAAAATGCAAATGCTTTCATGGCGTCATCTCCGCCGAAGGGAAGGGGGTGCCATACGGGCACGGCTTTTCGTCTGGCTTGCAAGTAAGTAAGCCCTGGCCGAAATTGCTCTCTTGCTGCAGGCCCGCCGTCGCACCTGCGCTCGGCCGACCGCGGCCAGATTGACGGAGAAGACAGAGGCCGAGGGACACTTGCGCGTCGGCGGGAGTTTACAGGCTATCGCTTCTCGGCCTTTTGGCTAAGATCAAGTGTAGTATCTGTTCTTATCAGTTTAATATCTGATACGTCCCCTATCTGGGGACCAAATATTAAATTGATTTTTGGAACAGGGAGATGGAACAGGGGCTTGCTCCGTCCACTCCACGCATCGACCTGGTATTGCAGTGCTTCCGGGAGCGGTGCAGCTTCCCCTCTTTGGGGTGGGAAGTCGCAAAAGTCAAAAGCAGAAAAAGTTTTCGCACCACTTTCAGCCGTGCTGTCTTTCCTTTGTAGAGCCGCTCGGGCTCGCCCTTGTCGTGCCGCCGCCTTACTTTTCACCCGCTCGCTGGCCGGCCGCGCCGCAGGCTAAGCAGCCGCCTTCGGGGGTGTTTTTCGCTCTGCGTTTGCATGTCAAAATTGTGTTTTTCTTTCTTATTTGCATATGGGGACGTGCCCTGGATTTCAGGGCGGGGCCTCGCCACCTTTCCCGCTCTGCAGCTGACCTGGACCGTGCTGCACCCTGTTGGATTTCTGAGCCACTGCGCCCGCCCCCGTTGGAAAAGGAGGGGGGAGGGGACACCGCAAGCCCCGCCGGCGCGCTCCTGCGCGCCGCCCGGTTGGTTAATTGCTCGCAAAATGCAAATGCTTTCATGGCGTCATCTCCGCCGAAGGGAAGGGGGTGCCATACGGGCACGGCTTTTCGTCTGGCTTGCAAGTAAGTGAGCCCTGGCCGAAATTGCTCTCTTGCTGCAGGCCCGCCGTCGCACCTGCGCTCGGCCGACCGCGGCCAGATTGACGGAGAAGACAGAGGCCGAGGGACACTTGCGCGTCGGCGGGAGTTTACAGGCTATCGCTTCTCGGCCTTTTGGCTAAGATCAAGTGTAGTATCTGTTCTTATCAGTTTAATATCTGATACGTCCCCTATCTGGGGACCAAATATTAAATTGATTTTTGGAACAGGGAGATGGAACAGGGGCTTGCTCCGTCCACTCCACGCATCGACCTGGTATTGCAGTGCTTCCGGGAGCGGTGCAGCTTCCCCTCTTTGGGGTGGGAAGTCGCAAAAGTCAAAAGCAGAAAAAGTTTTCGCACCACTTTCAGCCGTGCTGTCTTTCCTTTGTAGAGCCGCTCGGGCTCGCCCTTGTCGTGCCGCCGCCTTACTTTTCACCCGCTCGCTGGCCGGCCGCGCCGCAGGCTAAGCAGCCGCCTTCGGGGGTGTTTTTCGCTCTGCGTTTGCATGTCAAAATTGTGTTTTTCTTTCTTATTTGCATATGGGGACGTGCCCTGGATTTCAGGGCGGGGCCTCGCCACCTTTCCCGCTCTGCAGCTGACCTGGACCGTGCTGCACCCTGTTGGATTTCTGAGCCACTGCGCCCGCCCCCGTTGGAAAAGGAGGGGGGAGGGGACACCGCAAGCCCCGCCGGCGCGCTCCTGCGCGCCGCCCGGTTGGTTAATTGCTCGCAAAATGCAAATGCTTTCATGGCGTCATCTCCGCCGAAGGGAAGGGGGTGCCATACGGGCACGGCTTTTCGTCTGGCTTGCAAGTAAGTAAGCCCTGGCCGAAATTGCTCTCTTGCTGCAGGCCCGCCGTCGCACCTGCGCTCGGCCGACCGCGGCCAGATTGACGGAGAAGACAGAGGCCGAGGGACACTTGCGCGTCGGTGGGAGTTTACAGGCTATCGCTTCTCGGCCTTTTGGCTAAGATCAAGTGTAGTATCTGTTCTTATCAGTTTAATATCTGATACGTCCCCTATCTGGGGACCAAATATTAAATTGATTTTTGGAACAGGGAGATGGAACAGGGGCTTGCTCCGTCCACTCCACGCATCGACCTGGTATTGCAGTGCTTCCGGGAGCGGTGCAGCTTCCCCTCTTTGGGGTGGGAAGTCGCAAAAGTCAAAAGCAGAAAAAGTTTTCGCACCACTTTCAGCCGTGCTGTCTTTCCTTTGTAGAGCCGCTCGGGCTCGCCCTTGTCGTGCCGCCGCCTTACTTTTCACCCGCTCGCTGGCCGGCCGCGCCGCAGGCTAAGCAGCCGCCTTCGGGGGTGTTTTTCGCTCTGCGTTTGCATGTCAAAATTGTGTTTTTCTTTCTTATTTGCATATGGGGACGTGCCCTGGATTTCAGGGCGGGGCCTCGCCACCTTTCCCGCTCTGCAGCTGACCTGGACCGTGCTGCACCCTGTTGGATTTCTGAGCCACTGCGCCCGCCCCCGTTGGAAAAGGAGGGGGGAGGGGACACCGCAAGCCCCGCCGGCGCGCTCCTGCGCGCCGCCCGGTTGGTTAATTGCTCGCAAAATGCAAATGCTTTCATGGCGTCATCTCCGCCGAAGGGAAGGGGGTGCCATACGGGCACGGCTTTTCGTCTGGCTTGCAAGTAAGTAAGCCCTGGCCGAAATTGCTCTCTTGCTGCAGGCCCGCCGTCGCACCTGCGCTCGGCCGACCGCGGCCAGATTGACGGAGAAGACAGAGGCCGAGGGACACTTGCGCGTCGGCGGGAGTTTACAGGCTATCGCTTCTCGGCCTTTTGGCTAAAATCAAGTGTAGTATCTGTTCTTATCAGTCTTATCAGTTTAATATCTGATACGTCCCCTATCTGGGGACCAAATATTAAATTGATTTTTGGAACAGGGAGATGGAACAGGGGTTTGCTCCGTCCACTCCACGCATCGACCTGGTATTGCAGTGCTTCCGGGAGCGGTGCAGCTTCCCCTCTTTGGGGTGGGAAGTCGCAAAAGTCAAAAGCAGAAAAAGTTTTCGCACCACTTTCAGCCGTGCTGTCTTTCCTTTGTAGAGCCGCTCGGGCTCGCCCTTGTCGTGCCGCCGCCTTACTTTTCACCCGCTCGCTGGCCGGCCGCGCCGCAGGCTAAGCAGCCGCCTTCGGGGGTGTTTTTCGCTCTGCGTTTGCATGTCAAAATTGTGTTTTTCTTTCTTATTTGCATATGGGGACGTGCCCTGGATTTCAGGGCGGGGCCTCGCCACCTTTCCCGCTCTGCAGCTGACCTGGACCGTGCTGCACCCTGTTGGATTTCTGAGCCACTGCGCCCGCCCCCGTTGGAAAAGGAGGGGGGAGGGGACACCGCAAGCCCCGCCGGCGCGCTCCTGCGCGCCGCCCGGTTGGTTAATTGCTCGCAAAATGCAAATGCTTTCATGGCGTCATCTCCGCCGAAGGGAAGGGGGTGCCATACGGGCACGGCTTTTCGTCTGGCTTGCAAGTAAGTAAGCCCTGGCCGAAATTGCTCTCTTGCTGCAGGCCCGCCGTCGCACCTGCGCTCGGCCGACCGCGGCCAGATTGACGGAGAAGACAGAGGCCGAGGGACACTTGCGCGTCGGCGGGAGTTTACAGGCTATCGCTTCTCGGCCTTTTGGCTAAGATCAAGTGTAGTATCTGTTCTTATCAGTTTAATATCTGATACGTCCCCTATCTGGGGACCAAATATTAAATTGATTTTTGGAACAGGGAGATGGAACAGGGGCTTGCTCCGTCCACTCCACGCATCGACCTGGTATTGCAGTGCTTCCGGGAGCGGTGCAGCTTCCCCTCTTTGGGGTGGGAAGTCGCAAAAGTCAAAAGCAGAAAAAGTTTTCGCACCACTTTCAGCCGTGCTGTCTTTCCTTTGTAGAGCCGCTCGGGCTCGCCCTTGTCGTGCCGCCGCCTTACTTTTCACCCGCTCGCTGGCCGGCCGCGCCGCAGGCTAAGCAGCCGCCTTCGGGGGTGTTTTTCGCTCTGCGTTTGCATGTCAAAATTGTGTTTTTCTTTCTTATTTGCATATGGGGACGTGCCCTGGATTTCAGGGCGGGGCCTCGCCACCTTTCCCGCTCTGCAGCTGACCTGGACCGTGCTGCACCCTGTTGGATTTCTGAGCCACTGCGCCCGCCCCCGTTGGAAAAGGAGGGGGGAGGGGACACCGCAAGCCCCGCCGGCGCGCTCCTGCGCGCCGCCCGGTTGGTTAATTGCTCGCAAAATGCAAATGCTTTCATGGCGTCATCTCCGCCGAAGGGAAGGGGGTGCCATACGGGCACGGCTTTTCGTCTGGCTTGCAAGTAAGTAAGCCCTGGCCGAAATTGCTCTCTTGCTGCAGGCCCGCCGTCGCACCTGCGCTCGGCCGACCGCGGCCAGATTGACGGAGAAGACAGAGGCCGAGGGACACTTGCGCGTCGGCGGGAGTTTACAGGCTATCGCTTCTCGGCCTTTTGGCTAAGATCAAGTGTAGTATCTGTTTGATTCTGATGCTAATTGACCTTGTGTCGCGATACTGGTGTTTCTGGTTTGGCTGCATTTTCATGCTGGCTTCGGCCTTGATCCAATCAGAGCAGAGCGATCTGCATAGATGGCGACTGAGGGAGCAGTGAGCGAGGAAACCCGAGAAAGGAGCTATCGGGAGCAGAAACCGAGGCCGCCGGAGGAGGAGCGATTGCGGGAGCCCGGAGTGGAGAGCGACCTGCAGCGCGAGGTGGCGGCCGACCATGCAGCGAGGTCGAGAGCCTGCAGCGGAGAACGATCGGCAGGCGAGAGGGCGGCCAACGAAGGAGCGAGCTCGGGAGGCCGGGGCGGAGAGCGATTGGCAGGCATGACGTCGGCCAATGAGGAAGCGAGCCCGGGACTCCAGGGCGGAGAGCGATTGGCAGGCGAGACGAGGGCCAAGCAAGCAGCAAGCTTGGCAGCCCGGGGCAGAGAGCGATTGGCAGGCGCGACGGCGGCCAATGGAACAGCGAGCTCGAGAGCCTGGAGTGACGGGCGACCTGCAAGCGAGATTGCAGCAAACCGAGGAGCGAGACAGGGAGTCCGGAACACTGTCCGAGTCACAGTGAAGAAGGTGGAGGGACAATCGCCCATCGACCGCTCCCTTTTTGTGAAGAGGATCTTGACCGGATGCTGCGGTTTCCAAGTTGCGGATATCTTCGCTCTGCAGGATTTCCCCAGCAGTGGACATTTTGATGTGACGTTCAGGAACGTCGCGGCATGCCTGAAATTTCTGCAGGCAGTTAAGGAAAAGGGGAGTGAAACGCTGCTTTCAGTTATGACTGCCGAGCCTCTATTCACTCTCCCAACACAAAGAAACCGGTTGGTCACTGTACACATGTACAACCCGCACATCCCTGTGGTCGATGTGCTGACGTTCCTCGGCAGATACGTCGACAGTGTCGGGAACAGCGTTGACGTAAATGACCTGTTTGGGATCTGGACCAGCAAACGCCAGATCAAAGTAACCCTGAAAGTGGATGCCAAAGGAGCCATCCAGCACCTCCCCTCCAGCTTCGCCATCGGTGGAAGCCGGGGCTACATGGTGTACGCGGGACAACCCAGGGTGTGTCGAACCTGCGGGAGATCCGGGCACGTGGCGGCGACCTGCACTGTCACCATCTGTCACAACTGCAAGCAGGAAGGCCACCAGATGAAGGATTGCAAGGAGAGCAAGTGCTGCAACTTGTGCGGGGAGACAGGCCATCTCTACAAGGCCTGCCCAAGGCGCAGCAGCAGCTATGCGCAGGCAATTAAAGGACCTGTCAACAAGGCCGCCTCAAAGGAGACCAGCACCGCTCCCACCGCAGAGGCCCTCACTGGAAACGACCAAACCCAGGCAACCAGCACTCAGCCTCCTCCCCAACAGCCAGAGACCATGGAAGAGGAGGCAGCTGGAGAACAACAACTGGGAGAATGGCAGGAGGTCAAACGAAAGAACAAGAAAAAAAGCCTCCCCCAAAGAGAGAGGCCGCCAAAGTCCAGGCCTGTGGAAAAAAGGCGGTACCCGCCCCAAACGGGCAACACCAGCAGCTGCTCATCTGATGAGGAAGGGCAAGAAAAGAACAGTCACCAACAACAAAAAAAGTGGCTGAGCGAAAAGAAACAAACAGGAGTGATCACCGTGCCCCAGAACACCGGTAGCAACGAAGGGCACAACGCAGCCCAGCTCCAGACCGCCGGGAGCGGCCAAGTTCCCGACGCTCCCCAGCTCCAGACCGCCGGGAGTGGCCAAGTGCCCGACGCTCCCCAGCTCCAGACCGCCGGGAGCGGCCAAGTGCCCGACGCTCCCCAGCTCCAGACCGCCGGGAGCGGCCAAGAGCCCGACGCTCCCCAGCTACAGACTGCCGGGAGCGGCCAAGTGCCCGACGTCCCCCAGCTCCAGACCGCCGGGGGCGGCCAAGTGCCCGACGCTCCCCAGCTCCAGACAACCGGGAGCAGCGGAGCGTCCACCATACCCCAGCTCCGGGAAACCGGGAGCAATGAAGCGACCGATGCACACCTGCTCCGGGAAACCGGGAGCCACGACACCACAGGCGACAGGCTGAGGGAAGAACCATCCACGAATGAGGAAGAAGACTTCTTCTCACCGCCGTCATCCCCCTGCCGGTACAGCAACCCCTCAAGAGACCAGGGCGAGTTCCTCAGCCCAGGGCAAGTACAGTCTTTCTCTAACACTGTGTGTATGCAGGTCCAGCCCCAAGGGATGGAAACAGCATAAAGGACTGCTTATTAAAATGGGACTTGAACTCTATTTAAAATTTAAAATGGGTTTAAAAATTGCAAGCTTAAACGTGCGTAGCATCAAAAGCACGACGCGATGTGTTTCCACCTTGGGGTACCTTGCCAAGGTCAAGGCCGACCTACTGTTCCTGCAGGAGTGCGGCCTACCGCACTTCAGCAACTACAGGCAGTGGTCGCGATGGTGGCCCCACGGCCAATCGATCTGGTCAGGAGGCAACGATTGCCGTGCCTCCGGCCTGGGTATTCTGCTGCGGGGAGGTGACTTCACCATCACCGAAGTTAAGGAGGTGGTGGGTGGCCGCCTCCTCGTAGCAGACGTACTGTACAAGAACGCCCCGCTCAGGCTGATCAATGTGTACGCCCCGGCTCTCAAGAACGAGCGGCTGGCCGTCTTCCAGCAGCTACCGCTGCTGCTGGCGACGTCCAGGCCGGTTATTCTGGGCGGTGACTTCAACTGCATCATCGATGCGGCTGGGCGATCCGGCAGAGCCGACAGCAAACTGGACGCCACGTCCAGACTCCTGATGGAAGCGGTAAAAGACGCCAAGCTGCACGACATCTTCAGCAACCCTGCAGATGGAGCGCCGCGCAGACACACCTGGTCCAGGCCAGACGGGTCTGTCCGTTCCAGGATAGACTTCCTGTTTGTGTCCCAAGCTCTCTCGGTCAGATCCACCGACGTCAAGCCGGTGTTCTTCTCTGACCACTGCCTCTTACTAGCCGACTGTCACCCACAGGAAGACCAGAAAGTAGGCAGAGGGATATGGAAGCTGAACGTGAAACTGTTGACCCCAGAAAACATTGAGGAACTCAAAAGGGATTACAAAGGTTGGAGAACCGTGAAACCCCTCTTTGATTCCCCGGCGCACTGGTGGGAAACGACCAAGACGAACATCAAGAGGTTCTTCATCCTCAAAGGTGTTCAGAAGGCGAGAGAGGGACAGAGGGAAATGTCCCGACTCCAGAAAAGCATGCAGAATCTGCTCCTGCTGCAGTCGATGGGAGTCAATGTCGGGGAGGAACTCCAAGAGGTGAAGGGCCAGCAAGCCTCGCTCTATGCCTCAGAGTCCTCCAAGATCATCTTCCGCTCCAGAGTCCGCTCCGTGGAGCAGGACGAGACGTGCTCGCGTTTCTTCTTCCAAAAGGTACACAGAGGGAGCTCTGTGATCCACAGCCTGAAGGAGGAAGACGGCTCTGTGACGTCCTCGCAGCCTGACATGCGAAGGATCAGCAAATCCTTTTATGCCGGGCTGTACGACGCGAAGCCCACAGACAGCGCGGCCTCCCAGTCTTTCCTGTCGTCTATCTCGGAGGTGCTAGACGACAGCAAGCGGGAGAGTCTGGATCACCCGCTAACTCTGGACGAGCTGACAAAGGCCGTCCAGTCCTTCGAGACGAGTAAAACTCCCGGAAGCGACGGCCTACCGGTCGAGTTGTATTCGGCTCTGTGGGACTGGATGGGCCCAGACCTGCTGGAAGTGTACGGGGGTATGCTTCTGGCTGGCAGCATGTCAGAATCGATGAGGAAAGGCATCATCACCCTCATCTACAAGCAGAAAGGGGAGAGGGAAGAAATCAGAAACTGGCGGCCCATTTCGCTGCTTAATGTGGACTACAAGATTCTGTCCAAGGTCATCGCCAACAGGGTCAAGTCTGCTCTGGAGCTGGTGATCCACCCGGATCAGACCTGTGCCGTACCCGGCAGGAAGATCTCTGATAGCCTCGCGCTACTCAGGGATACGATCGCCTACGTGCGGGACAGGGGGGTGCACACCTGCTTAATCAGCTTGGACCAGGAGAAGGCTTTCGACAGAATATCGCACACGTACATGATGGACGTGCTCTCCAAAATGGGGTTTGGGGAGGGAATCTGCAATTGGATCCAACTGCTCTACACAGACATCAGTAGCGCAGTCCTAATCAATGGGTGGGAATCAGAAAGCTTCCCGATCAAATCTGGAGTCAGGCAGGGCTGTCCTCTCTCCTCCGTCTTGTTCGTGTGTTGTATCGAACCCTTTGCCCAATCCATCAGAAGGGATTCGAGCATTGGAGGGGTGACGATCCCAGGCAGCGGAGGCACTCAGGTTAAGACCTCCCTGTACATGGATGACGTCGCCGTCTTTTGCTCGGATCCGCTGTCGGTCCGCAGACTGCTGAGCATCTGCGACCAATTTGAACTGGCCTCGGGAGCGAAAGTAAATCGCAGCAAAAGCGAGGCCATGTTCTTTGGGAACTGGGCCGACCGATCCTTTGTCCCCTTCACCGTCAGGTCAGATTACCTGAAGGTGCTGGGAATATGGTTCGGAGCGGCTGGGGCATGCACAAAAAACTGGGAGGAGCGTATCTCCAAGGCACGCCAGAAACTGGGAATGTGGGAGCAGCGCTCCCTGTCGATCGTGGGAAGGAACCTGGTCATCAGGTGCGAAGTGCTGTCAGTGCTGCTGTACGTGGCGCAGGTGTGGCCCATACCCCGACCCTGCGCCGCCGCAGTCACCCGAGCCGTCTTCCACTTTATCTGGAGATCGAAAATGGACCGTGTCCGGAGGGACACGATGTACAAATCTCCAGAGAAAGGGGGAAAGAACGTACCAAACGTCGCCCTCATCCTGATGGCCACCTTTGTGTGCGGCTGCATCAAACTGTGCACAGACCCTCGGTACGCAAACACCAAGTGTCACTACGTGCTGAGGTTCTACCTGACCCCGGTGTTGCGAAGGATGGGTCTGGCGACGCTGCCGCGGAACGCTCCATCCAGTTGGACCGTGCCAAACCACCTGTCCTTCGTGGAAAAGTTTTTCACGGCAAACACCTTTGACCACAAAGCTGTCAAGCAGTGGTCAGCACGAAACGTCCTCGAGACCCTACGGGAAAAGGAGATGGTAGATCCTCTCGGATGGTTCCCTGAGCAGACTGTCGAAGTCATTTGGCAGAATGCCTCATCGCCAGAACTCACAAACAAGCACCAAGACGTAGCTTGGCTGGTGGTGAGAAGGGCCCTCCCCGTCAGATCCTTCATGCACTCCCGACGTCTCTGCTCCACCGCACGCTGTCCGCGAGGAGGCTGCGCTTGGGACGAGACCGTCATCCATCTCCTTCTGGAATGTGCCTTTGCACAGAAGGTCTGGAAAGAGATGCAGTGGTCTTTGTCGAGGTTCATCCCGAGCAGCTCGGTAACACAGGACTCTGTGCTCTACGGACTGTTCCCAGGGACGCACACCGAGACAAACATCAACTGCTGCTGGAAGATCATCAACTCGGTGAAAGACGCCCTTTGGTCTGCCCGAAACTTGCTGATCTTCCAGAGCAAGGAGATGTCCACGACCGAGTGTTGCAGATTGGCACATTCCAAGGTCCGGGAGTACGTGCTGAGGGACGCACTAAAGGTTGGTGCCGCCGCCGCCAAGGCACGATGGGGAAGGGCCACAGTTTAAGGCCCTCCCGCCAGTGTACACTGAGGGGCTGAAACCAGTGGAAAACCCCCCCTCGGGCCGTATGACGTACAAGTGTGTTAATTGTAAAGCACTTGTAACCTGTGAATGTAAATAGAGTACCATGTACTGCATTCATGTGTATTATTAAGCCATATGTAATACGATTGGTGGATTGTAATGTAATGTATTTTGCCAAGTGTTGGAATGTATCTAGGCCCCCCTCGGGCTGTATGACTGATAAAACATGTAATGAAAATGTACCTGTTTGTGTAAAGCAAGTACCATGTACTGCTTTCATCTGTAATATGATTTGTGGAGTGTATATTGTAATATATTGAAACATGCTTTGATATATGTAATGATAAATGTAATATAATTTGTAAATTGAGTGCCATGTGCTGAAGTTAATTTGCACTGTACCAGATGTGGACTGCATTGTCATGTACATGAACAAAGATTTAAAAAAAAAAAAAAAAAAAAAAAAATCTGTTCTTATCAGTTTAATATCTGATACGTCCCCTATCTGGGGACCAAATATTAAATTGATTTTTGGAACAGGGAGATGGAACAGGGGCTTGCTCCGTCCACTCCACGCATCGACCTGGTATTGCAGTGCTTCCGGGAGCGGTGCAGCTTCCCCTCTTTGGGGTGGGAAGTCGCAAAAGTCAAAAGCAGAAAAAGTTTTCGCACCACTTTCAGCCGTGCTGTCTTTCCTTTGTAGAGCCGCTCGGGCTCGCCCTTGTCGTGCCGCCGCCTTACTTTTCACCCGCTCGCTGGCCGGCCGCGCCGCAGGCTAAGCAGCCGCCTTCGGGGGTGTTTTTCGCTCTGCGTTTGCATGTCAAAATTGTGTTTTTCTTTCTTATTTGCATATGGGGACGTGCCCTGGATTTCAGGGCGGGGCCTCGCCACCTTTCCCGCTCTGCAGCTGACCTGGACCGTGCTGCACCCTGTTGGATTTCTGAGCCACTGCGCCCGCCCCCGTTGGAAAAGGAGGGGGGAGGGGACACCGCAAGCCCCGCCGGCGCGCTCCTGCGCGCCGCCCGGTTGGTTAATTGCTCGCAAAATGCAAATGCTTTCATGGCGTCATCTCCGCCGAAGGGAAGGGGGTGCCATACGGGCACGGCTTTTCGTCTGGCTTGCAAGTAAGTAAGCCCTGGCCGAAATTGCTCTCTTGCTGCAGGCCCGCCGTCGCACCTGCGCTCGGCCGACCGCGGCCAGATTGACGGAGAAGACAGAGGCCGAGGGACACTTGCGCGTCGGCGGGAGTTTACAGGCTATCGCTTCTCGGCCTTTTGGCTAAGATCAAGTGTAGTATCTGTTCTTATCAGTTTAATATCTGATACGTCCCCTATCTGGGGACCAAATATTAAATTGATTTTTGGAACAGGGAGATGGAACAGGGGCTTGCTCCGTCCACTCCACGCATCGACCTGGTATTGCAGTGCTTCCGGGAGCGGTGCAGCTTCCCCTCTTTGGGGTGGGAAGTCGCAAAAGTCAAAAGCAGAAAAAGTTTTCGCACCACTTTCAGCCGTGCTGTCTTTCCTTTGTAGAGCCGCTCGGGCTCGCCCTTGTCGTGCCGCCGCCTTACTTTTCACCCGCTCGCTGGCCGGCCGCGCCGCAGGCTAAGCAGCCGCCTTCGGGGGTGTTTTTCGCTCTGCGTTTGCATGTCAAAATTGTGTTTTTCTTTCTTATTTGCATATGGGGACGTGCCCTGGATTTCAGGGCGGGGCCTCGCCACCTTTCCCGCTCTGCAGCTGACCTGGACCGTGCTGCACCCTGTTGGATTTCTGAGCCACTGCGCCCGCCCCCGTTGGAAAAGGAGGGGGGAGGGGACACCGCAAGCCCCGCCGGCGCGCTCCTGCGCGCCGCCCGGTTGGTTAATTGCTCGCAAAATGCAAATGCTTTCATGGCGTCATCTCCGCCGAAGGGAAGGGGGTGCCATACGGGCACGGCTTTTCGTCTGGCTTGCAAGTAAGTAAGCCCTGGCCGAAATTGCTCTCTTGCTGCAGGCCCGCCGTCGCACCTGCGCTCGGCCGACCGCGGCCAGATTGACGGAGAAGACAGAGGCCGAGGGACACTTGCGCGTCGGCGGGAGTTTACAGGCTATCGCTTCTCGGCCTTTTGGCTAAGATCAAGTGTAGTATCTGTTCTTATCAGTTTAATATCTGATACGTCCCCTATCTGGGGACCAAATATTAAATTGATTTTTGGAACAGGGAGATGGAACAGGGGCTTGCTCCGTCCACTCCACGCATCGACCTGGTATTGCAGTGCTTCCGGGAGCGGTGCAGCTTCCCCTCTTTGGGGTGGGAAGTCGCAAAAGTCAAAAGCAGAAAAAGTTTTCGCACCACTTTCAGCCGTGCTGTCTTTCCTTTGTAGAGCCGCTCGGGCTCGCCCTTGTCGTGCCGCCGCCTTACTTTTCACCCGCTCGCTGGCCGGCCGCGCCGCAGGCTAAGCAGCCGCCTTCGGGGGTGTTTTTCGCTCTGCGTTTGCATGTCAAAATTGTGTTTTTCTTTCTTATTTGCATATGGGGACGTGCCCTGGATTTCAGGGCGGGGCCTCGCCACCTTTCCCGCTCTGCAGCTGACCTGGACCGTGCTGCACCCTGTTGGATTTCTGAGCCACTGCGCCCGCCCCCGTTGGAAAAGGAGGGGGGAGGGGACACCGCAAGCCCCGCCGGCGCGCTCCTGCGCGCCGCCCGGTTGGTTAATTGCTCGCAAAATGCAAATGCTTTCATGGCGTCATCTCCGCCGAAGGGAAGGGGGTGCCATACGGGCACGGCTTTTCGTCTGGCTTGCAAGTAAGTAAGCCCTGGCCGAAATTGCTCTCTTGCTGCAGGCCCGCCGTCGCACCTGCGCTCGGCCGACCGCGGCCAGATTGACGGAGAAGACAGAGGCCGAGGGACACTTGCGCGTCGGCGGGAGTTTACAGGCTATCGCTTCTCGGCCTTTTGGCTAAGATCAAGTGTAGTATCTGTTCTTATCAGTTTAATATCTGATACGTCCCCTATCTGGGGACCAAATATTAAATTGATTTTTGGAACAGGGAGATGGAACAGGGGCTTGCTCCGTCCACTCCACGCATCGACCTGGTATTGCAGTGCTTCCGGGAGCGGTGCAGCTTCCCCTCTTTGGGGTGGGAAGTCGCAAAAGTCAAAAGCAGAAAAAGTTTTCGCACCACTTTCAGCCGTGCTGTCTTTCCTTTGTAGAGCCGCTCGGGCTCGCCCTTGTCGTGCCGCCGCCTTACTTTTCACCCGCTCGCTGGCCGGCCGCGCCGCAGGCTAAGCAGCCGCCTTCGGGGGTGTTTTTCGCTCTGCGTTTGCATGTCAAAATTGTGTTTTTCTTTCTTATTTGCATATGGGGACGTGCCCTGGATTTCAGGGCGGGGCCTCGCCACCTTTCCCGCTCTGCAGCTGACCTGGACCGTGCTGCACCCTGTTGGATTTCTGAGCCACTGCGCCCGCCCCCGTTGGAAAAGGAGGGGGGAGGGGACACCGCAAGCCCCGCCGGCGCGCTCCTGCGCGCCGCCCGGTTGGTTAATTGCTCGCAAAATGCAAATGCTTTCATGGCGTCATCTCCGCCGAAGGGAAGGGGGTGCCATACGGGCACGGCTTTTCGTCTGGCTTGCAAGTAAGTAAGCCCTGGCCGAAATTGCTCTCTTGCTGCAGGCCCGCCGTCGCACCTGCGCTCGGCCGACCGCGGCCAGATTGACGGAGAAGACAGAGGCCGAGGGACACTTGCGCGTCGGCGGGAGTTTACAGGCTATCGCTTCTCGGCCTTTTGGCTAAGATCAAGTGTAGTATCTGTTCTTATCAGTTTAATATCTGATACGTCCCCTATCTGGGGACCAAATATTAAATTGATTTTTGGAACAGGGAGATGGAACAGGGGCTTGCTCCGTCCACTCCACGCATCGACCTGGTATTGCAGTGCTTCCGGGAGCGGTGCAGCTTCCCCTCTTTGGGGTGGGAAGTCGCAAAAGTCAAAAGCAGAAAAAGTTTTCGCACCACTTTCAGCCGTGCTGTCTTTCCTTTGTAGAGCCGCTCGGGCTCGCCCTTGTCGTGCCGCCGCCTTACTTTTCACCCGCTCGCTGGCCGGCCGCGCCGCAGGCTAAGCAGCCGCCTTCGGGGGTGTTTTTCGCTCTGCGTTTGCATGTCAAAATTGTGTTTTTCTTTCTTATTTGCATATGGGGACGTGCCCTGGATTTCAGGGCGGGGCCTCGCCACCTTTCCCGCTCTGCAGCTGACCTGGACCGTGCTGCACCCTGTTGGATTTCTGAGCCACTGCGCCCGCCCCCGTTGGAAAAGGAGGGGGGAGGGGACACCGCAAGCCCCGCCGGCGCGCTCCTGCGCGCCGCCCGGTTGGTTAATTGCTCGCAAAATGCAAATGCTTTCATGGCGTCATCTCCGCCGAAGGGAAGGGGGTGCCATACGGGCACGGCTTTTCGTCTGGCTTGCAAGTAAGTAAGCCCTGGCCGAAATTGCTCTCTTGCTGCAGGCCCGCCGTCGCACCTGCGCTCGGCCGACCGCGGCCAGATTGACGGAGAAGACAGAGGCCGAGGGACACTTGCGCGTCGGCGGGAGTTTACAGGCTATCGCTTCTCGGCCTTTTGGCTAAGATCAAGTGTAGTATCTGTTCTTATCAGTTTAATATCTGATACGTCCCCTATCTGGGGACCAAATATTAAATTGATTTTTGGAACAGGGAGATGGAACAGGGGCTTGCTCCGTCCACTCCACGCATCGACCTGGTATTGCAGTGCTTCCGGGAGCGGTGCAGCTTCCCCTCTTTGGGGTGGGAAGTCGCAAAAGTCAAAAGCAGAAAAAGTTTTCGCACCACTTTCAGCCGTGCTGTCTTTCCTTTGTAGAGCCGCTCGGGCTCGCCCTTGTCGTGCCGCCGCCTTACTTTTCACCCGCTCGCTGGCCGGCCGCGCCGCAGGCTAAGCAGCCGCCTTCGGGGGTGTTTTTCGCTCTGCGTTTGCATGTCAAAATTGTGTTTTTCTTTCTTATTTGCATATGGGGACGTGCCCTGGATTTCAGGGCGGGGCCTCGCCACCTTTCCCGCTCTGCAGCTGACCTGGACCGTGCTGCACCCTGTTGGATTTCTGAGCCACTGCGCCCGCCCCCGTTGGAAAAGGAGGGGGGAGGGGACACCGCAAGCCCCGCCGGCGCGCTCCTGCGCGCTGCCCGGTTGGTTAATTGCTCGCAAAATGCAAATGCTTTCATGGCGTCATCTCCGCCGAAGGGAAGGGGGTGCCATACGGGCACGGCTTTTCGTCTGGCTTGCAAGTAAGTAAGCCCTGGCCGAAATTGCTCTCTTGCTGCAGGCCCGCCGTCGCACCTGCGCTCGGCCGACCGCGGCCAGATTGACGGAGAAGACAGAGGCCGAGGGACACTTGCGCGTCGGCGGGAGTTTACAGGCTATCGCTTCTCGGCCTTTTGGCTAAGATCAAGTGTAGTATCTGTTCTTATCAGTATCTGCTTGATTCTGATGCTAATTGACCTTGTGTCGCGATACTGGTGTTTCTGGTTTGGCTGCATTTTCATGCTGGCTTCGGCCTTGATCCAATCAGAGCAGAGCGATCTGCATAGATGGAGACTGACGGAGCAGAGAGCGAGGAAACCCGAGAAAGGAGCTATCGGGAGCAGAAACCGAGGCCGCCGGAGGAGGAGCGATTGCGGGAGCCCGGAGTGGAGAGCGACCTGCAGCGCGAGGTGGCGGCCGACCATGCAGCGAGGTCGAGAGCCTGCAGCGGAGAGCGATCGGCAGGCGAGAGGGCGGCCAACGAAGGAGCGAGCTCGGGAGGCCGGGGCGGAGAGCGATTGGCAGGCATGACGTCGGCCAATGAGGAAGCGAGCCCGGGACTCCAGGGCGGAGAGCGATTGGCAGGCGAGACGAGGGCCAAGCAAGCAGCAAGCTTGGCAGCCCGGGGCAGAGAGCGATTGGCAGGCGCGACGGCGGCCAATGGAACAGCGAGCTCGAGAGCCTGGAGTGACGGGCGACCTGCAAGCGAGATTGCAGCAAACCGAGGAGCGAGACAGGGAGTCCGGAACACTGTCCGAGTCACAGTGAAGAAGGTGGAGGGACAATCGCCCATCGACCGCTCCCTTTTTGTGAAGAGGATCTTGACCGGATGCTGCGGATTCCAAGTTGCGGATATCTTCGCTCTGCAGGATTTCCCCAGCAGTGGACATTTTGATGTGACGTTCAGGAACGTCGCGGCATGCCTGAAATTTCTGCAGGCAGTTAAGGAAAAGGGGAGTGAAACGCTGCTTTCAGTTATGACTGCCGAGCCTCTATTCACTCTCCCAACACAAAGAAACCGGGTGGTCACTGTACACATGTACAACCCGCACATCCCTGTGGTCGATGTGCTGACGTTCCTCGGCAGATACGTCGACAGTGTCGGGAACAGCGTTGACGTAAATGACCTGTTTGGGATCTGGACCAGCAAACGCCAGATCAAAGTAACCCTGAAAGTGGATGCCAAAGGAGCCATCCAGCACCTCCCCTCCAGCTTCGCCATCGGTGGAAGCCGGGGCTACATGGTGTACGCGGGACAACCCAGGGTGTGTCGAACCTGCGGGAGATCCGGGCACGTGGCGGCGACCTGCACTGTCACCATCTGTCGCAACTGCAAGCAGGAAGGCCACCAGACGAAGGATTGCAAGGAGAGCAAGTGCTGCAACTTGTGCGGGGAGACAGGCCATCTCTACAAGGCCTGCCCAAGGCGCAGCAGCAGCTATGCGCAGGCAATTAAAGGACCTGTCAACAAGGCCGCCTCAAAGGAGACCAGCACTGCTCCCACCGCAGAGGCCCTCACTGGAAACGACCAAACCCAGGCAACCAGCACTCAGCCTCCTCCCCAACAGCCAGAGACCATGGAAGAGGAGGCAGCTGGAGAACAACAACTGGGAGAATGGCAGGAGGTCAAACGAAAGAACAAAAAAAAAAGCCTCCCCCAAAGAGAGAGGCTGCCAAAGTCCAGGCCTGTGGAAAAAAGGCGGCACGCGCCCCAAACGGGCAACACCAGCAGCTGCTCATCTGATGAGGAAGGGCAAGAAAAGAACAGTCACCAACAACAAAAAAAGTGGCTGAGCGAAAAGAAACAAACAGGAGTGATCACCGTGCCCCAGGACACCGGTAGCAACGAAGGGCACAACGCAGCCCAGCTCCAGACCGCCGGGAGCGGCCAAGTTCCCGACGCTCCCCAGCTCCAGACCGCCGGGAGTGGCCAAGTGCCCGACGCTCCCCAGCTCCAGACCGCCGGGAGCGGCCAAGTGCCCGACGCTCCCCAGCTCCAGACCGCCGGGAGCGGCCAAGAGCCCGACGCCCCCCAGCTACAGACCGCCGGGAGCGGCCAAGTGCCCGACGTCCCCCAGCTCCAGACCGCCGGGGGCGGCCAAGTGCCCGACGCTCCCCAGCTCCAGACAACCGGGAGCAGCGGAGCGTCCACCATACCCCAGCTCCGGGAAACCGGGAGCAATGAAGCGACCGATGCACACCTGCTCCGGGAAACCGGGAGCCACGACACCACAGGCGACAGGCTGAGGGAAGAACCACCCACGAATGAGGAAGTCTTCTTCTCACCGCCGTCATCCCCCTGCCGGTACAGCAACCCCTCAAGAGACCAGGGCGAGTTCCTCAGCCCAGGGCAAGTACAGTTTTTCTCTGACACTGTGTGTATGCAGGTCCAGCCCCAAGGGATGGAAACAGCATAAAGGACTGCTTATTAAAATGGGACTTGAACTCTATTTAAAATTTAAAATGGGTTTAAAAATTGCAAGCATAAACGTGCGTAGCATCAAAAGCACGACGCGATGTGTTTCCACCTTGGGGTACCTTGCCAAGGTCAAGGCCGACCTACTGTTCCTGCAGGAGTGCGGCCTACCGCACTTCAGCAACTACAGGCAGTGGTCGCGATGGTGGCCCCACGGCCAATCGATCTGGTCAGGAGGCAACGATTGCCGTGCCTCCGGCCTGGGTATTCTGCTGCGGGGAGGTGACTTCACCATCACCGAAGTTAAGGAGGTGGTGGGTGGCCGCCTCCTCGCAGCAGACGTACTGTACAAGAATGCCCCGCTCAGGCTGATCAATGTGTACGCCCCGGCTCTCAAGAACGAGCGGCTGGCCGTCTTCCAGCAGCTACCGCTGCTGCTGGCGACGTCCAGGCCGGTTATTCTGGGCGGTGACTTCAACTGCATCATCGATGCGGCTGGGCGATCCGGCAGAGCCGACAGCAAACTGGACGCCACGTCCAGACTCCTGATGGAAGCGGTAAAAGACGCCAAGCTGCACGACATCTTCAGCAACCCTGCAGATGGAGCGCCGCGCAGATACACCTGGTCCAGGCCAGACGGGTCTGTCCGTTCCAGGATAGACTTCCTGTTTGTGTCCCAAGCTCTCTCGGTCAGATCCACCGACGTCAAGCCGGTGTTCTTCTCTGACCACTGCCTCTTACTAGCCGACTGTCACCCACAGGAAGACCAGAAAGTAGGCAGAGGGATATGGAAGCTGAACGTGAAACTGTTGACCCCAGAAAACATTGAGGAACTCAAAAGGGATTACAAAGGTTGGAGAACCGTGAAACCCCTCTTTGATTCCCCGGCGCACTGGTGGGAAACGATCAAGACCAACATCAAGAGGTTCTTCATCCTCAAAGGTGTTCAGAAGGCGAGAGAGGGACAGAGGGAAATGTCCCGACTCCAGAAAAGCATGCAGAATCTGCTCCTGCTGCAGTCGATGGGAGTCAATGTCGGGGAGGAACTCCAAGAGGTGAAGGGCCAGCAAGCCTCGCTCTACGCCTCAGAGTCCTCCAAGATCATCTTCCGCTCCAGAGTCCGCTCCGTGGAGCAGGACGAGACGTGCTCGCGTTTCTTCTTCCAAAAGGTACACAGAGGGAGCTCTGTGATCCACAGCCTGAAGGAGGAAGACGGCTCTGTGACGTCCTCGCAGCCTGACATGCGAAGGATCAGCAAATCCTTTTATGCCGGGCTGTACGACGCGAAGCCCACAGACAGCGCGGCCTCCCAGTCTTTCCTGTCGTCTATCTCGGAGGAGCTAGACGACAGCAAGCGGGAGAGTCTGGATCACCCGCTAACTCTGGACGAGCTGACAAAGGCCGTCCGGTCCTTCGAGACGAGTAAAACTCCCGGAAGCGACGGCCTACCGGTCGAGTTGTATTCGGCTCTGTGGGACTGGATGGGCCCAGACCTGCTGGAAGTGTACGGGGGTATGCTTCTGGCTGGCAGCATGTCAGAATCGATGAGGAAAGGCATCATCACCCTCATCTACAAGCAGAAAGGGGAGAGGGAAGAAATCAGAAACTGGCGGCCCATTTCGCTGCTTAATGTGGACTACAAGATTCTGTCCAAGGTCATCGCCAACAGGGTCAAGTCTGCTCTGGAGCTGGTGATCCACCCGGATCAGACCTGTGCCGTACCCGGCAGGAAGATCTCTGATAGCCTCGCGCTACTCAGGGATACGATCGCCTACGTGCGGGACAGGGGGGTGCACACCTGCTTAATCAGCTTGGACCAGGAGAAGGCTTTCGACAGAATATCGCACACGTACATGATGGACGTGCTCTCCAAAATGGGGTTTGGGGAGGGAATCTGCAATTGGATCCAACTGCTCTACACAGACATCAGTAGCGCAGTCCTAATCAACGGGTGGGAATCAGAAAGCTTCCCGATCAAATCTGGAGTCAGGCAGGGCTGTCCTCTCTCCTCCGTCTTGTTCGTGTGTTGTATCGAACCCTTTGCCCAATCCATCAGAAGGGATTCGAGCATTGGAGGGGTGACGATCCCAGGCAGCGGAGGCACTCAGGTTAAGACCTCCCTGTACATGGATGACGTCGCCGTCTTTTGCTCGGATCCGCTGTCGGTCCGCAGACTGCTGAGCATCTGCGACCAATTTGAACTGGCCTCGGGAGCGAAAGTAAATCGCAGCAAAAGCGAGGCCATGTTCTTTGGGAACTGGGCCGACCGATCCTTTGTCCCCTTCACCGTCAGGTCAGATTACCTGAAGGTGCTGGGAATATGGTTCGGAGCGGCTGGGGCATGCACAAAAAACTGGGAGGAGCGTATCTCCAAGGCACGCCAGAAACTGGGAATGTGGGAGCAGCGCTCCCTGTCGATCGTGGGAAAGAACCTGGTCATCAGGTGCGAAGTGCTGTCAGTGCTGCTGTACGTGGCGCAGGTGTGGCCCATACCCCGACCCTGCGCCGCCGCAGTCACCCGAGCCGTCTTCCACTTTATCTGGAGATCGAAAATGGACCGTGTCCGGAGGGACACGATGTACAAATCTCCAGAGAAAGGGGGAAAGAACGTACCAAACGTCGCCCTCATCCTGATGGCCACCTTTGTGTGCGGCTGCATCAAACTGTGCACGGACCCTCAGTACGCAAACACCAAGTGTCACTACGTGCTGAGGTTCTACCTGACCCCGGTGTTGCGAAGGATGGGTCTGGCGACGCTGCCGCGGAACGCTCCATCCAGTTGGACCGTGCCAGACCACCTGTCCTTCGTGGAAAAGTTTTTCACGGCAAACACCTTTGACCACAAAGCTGTCAAGCAGTGGTCAGCACGAAACGTCCTCGGGACCCTACGGGAAAAGGAGATGGTAGATCCTCTCGGATGGTTCCCTGAGCAGACTGTCGAAGTCATTTGGCAGAATGCCTCATCGCCAGAACTCACAAACAAGCACCAAGACGTAGCTTGGCTGGTGGTGAGAAGGGCCCTCCCCGTCAGATCCTTCATGCACTCCCGACGTCTCTGCTCCACCGCACGCTGTCCGCGAGGAGGCTGCGCTTGGGACGAGACCGTCATCCATCTCCTTCTGGAATGTGCCTTTGCACAGAAGGTCTGGAAAGAGATGCAGTGGTCTTTGTCGAGGTTCATCCCGAGCAGCTCGGTAACACAGGACTCTGTGCTCTACGGACTGTTCCCAGGGACGCACACCGAGACAAACATCAACTGCTGCTGGAAGATCATCAACTCGGTGAAAGACGCCCTTTGGTCTGCCCGAAACTTGCTGGTCTTCCAGAGCAAGGAGATGTCCACGACCGAGTGTTGCAGATTGGCACATTCCAAGGTCCGGGAGTACGTGCTGAGGGACGCACTAAAGGTTGGTGCCGCCGCCGCCAAGGCACGATGGGGAAGGGCCACAGTTTAAGGCCCTCCCGCCAGTGTACACTGAGGGGCTGAAACCAGTGGAAAACCCCCCCCTCGGGCCGCATGACGTACAAGTGTGTTAATTGTAAAGCACTTGTAATCTGTGAATGTAAATAGAGTACCATGTACTGCATTCATGTGTATTATTAAGCCATATATAATACGGTTGGTGGATTGTAAATGTAATGTATTTTGAGAAATGTTGGAATGCATCTCGGCCCCCCTTGGGCTGTATGACTGATAAAACATGTAATGAAAATGTACCTGTATGTGTAAAGAGAGTACCATGTACTGCTTTCATCTGTAATATGATTTGTGGAGTGTATATTGTTATATATTGAAACATGCTTTGATATATGTAATGATAAATGTAATGTAATTTGTAAATTGAGTGCCATGTGCTGAAGTTAATTTGCACTGTACCAGATGTGGACTGCATTGTCATGTACATGAACAAAGATTTTTATGAATAAAGCATATATATTGAAATAAAAATAAAAAAATAAAAAAAAATCTGTTCTTATCAGTTTAATATCTGATACGTCCCCTATCTGGGGACCAAATATTAAATTGATTTTTGGAACAGGGAGATGGAACAGGGGCTTGCTCCGTCCACTCCACGCATCGACCTGGTATTGCAGTGCTTCCGGGAGCGGTGCAGCTTCCCCTCTTTGGGGTGGGAAGTCGCAAAAGTCAAAAGCAGAAAAAGTTTTCGCACCACTTTCAGCCGTGCTGTCTTTCCTTTGTAGAGCCGCTCGGGCTCGCCCTTGTCGTGCCGCCGCCTTACTTTTCACCCGCTCGCTGGCCGGCCGCGCCGCAGGCTAAGCAGCCGCCTTCGGGGGTGTTTTTCGCTCTGCGTTTGCATGTCAAAATTGTGTTTTTCTTTCTTATTTGCATATGGGGACGTGCCCTGGATTTCAGGGCGGGGCCTCGCCACCTTTCCCGCTCTGCAGCTGACCTGGACCGTGCTGCACCCTGTTGGATTTCTGAGCCACTGCGCCCGCCCCCGTTGGAAAAGGAGGGGGGAGGGGACACCGCAAGCCCCGCCGGCGCGCTCCTGCGCGCCGCCCGGTTGGTTAATTGCTCGCAAAATGCAAATGCTTTCATGGCGTCATCTCCGCCGAAGGGAAGGGGGTGCCATACGGGCACGGCTTTTCGTCTGGCTTGCAAGTAAGTAAGCCCTGGCCGAAATTGCTCTCTTGCTGCAGGCCCGCCGTCGCACCTGCGCTCGGCCGACCGCGGCCAGATTGACGGAGAAGACAGAGGCCGAGGGACACTTGCGCGTCGGCGGGAGTTTACAGGCTATCGCTTCTCGGCCTTTTGGCTAAGATCAAGTGTAGTATCTGTTCTTATCAGTTTAATATCTGATACGTCCCCTATCTGGGGACCAAATATTAAATTGATTTTTGGAACAGGGAGATGGAACAGGGGCTTGCTCCGTCCACTCCACGCATCGACCTGGTATTGCAGTGCTTCCGGGAGCGGTGCAGCTTCCCCTCTTTGGGGTGGGAAGTCGCAAAAGTCAAAAGCAGAAAAAGTTTTCGCACCACTTTCAGCCGTGCTGTCTTTCCTTTGTAGAGCCGCTCGGGCTCGCCCTTGTCGTGCCGCCGCCTTACTTTTCACCCGCTCGCTGGCCGGCCGCGCCGCAGGCTAAGCAGCCGCCTTCGGGGGTGTTTTTCGCTCTGCGTTTGCATGTCAAAATTGTGTTTTTCTTTCTTATTTGCATATGGGGACGTGCCCTGGATTTCAGGGCGGGGCCTCGCCACCTTTCCCGCTCTGCAGCTGACCTGGACCGTGCTGCACCCTGTTGGATTTCTGAGCCACTGCGCCCGCCCCCGTTGGAAAAGGAGGGGGGAGGGGACACCGCAAGCCCCGCCGGCGCGCTCCTGCGCGCCGCCCGGTTGGTTAATTGCTCGCAAAATGCAAATGCTTTCATGGCGTCATCTCCGCCGAAGGGAAGGGGGTGCCATACGGGCACGGCTTTTCGTCTGGCTTGCAAGTAAGTAAGCCCTGGCCGAAATTGCTCTCTTGCTGCAGGCCCGCCGTCGCACCTGCGCTCGGCCGACCGCGGCCAGATTGACGGAGAAGACAGAGGCCGAGGGACACTTGCGCGTCGGCGGGAGTTTACAGGCTATCGCTTCTCGGCCTTTTGGCTAAGATCAAGTGTAGTATCTGTTCTTATCAGTTTAATATCTGATACGTCCCCTATCTGGGGACCAAATATTAAATTGATTTTTGGAACAGGGAGATGGAACAGGGGCTTGCTCCGTCCACTCCACGCATCGACCTGGTATTGCAGTGCTTCCGGGAGCGGTGCAGCTTCCCCTCTTTGGGGTGGGAAGTCGCAAAAGTCAAAAGCAGAAAAAGTTTTCGCACCACTTTCAGCCGTGCTGTCTTTCCTTTGTAGAGCCGCTCGGGCTCGCCCTTGTCGTGCCGCCGCCTTACTTTTCACCCGCTCGCTGGCCGGCCGCGCCGCAGGCTAAGCAGCCGCCTTCGGGGGTGTTTTTCGCTCTGCGTTTGCATGTCAAAATTGTGTTTTTCTTTCTTATTTGCATATGGGGACGTGCCCTGGATTTCAGGGCGGGGCCTCGCCACCTTTCCCGCTCTGCAGCTGACCTGGACCGTGCTGCACCCTGTTGGATTTCTGAGCCACTGCGCCCGCCCCCGTTGGAAAAGGAGGGGGGAGGGGACACCGCAAGCCCCGCCGGCGCGCTCCTGCGCGCCGCCCGGTTGGTTAATTGCTCGCAAAATGCAAATGCTTTCATGGCGTCATCTCCGCCGAAGGGAAGGGGGTGCCATACGGGCACGGCTTTTCGTCTGGCTTGCAAGTAAGTAAGCCCTGGCCGAAATTGCTCTCTTGCTGCAGGCCCGCCGTCGCACCTGCGCTCGGCCGACCGCGGCCAGATTGACGGAGAAGACAGAGGCCGAGGGACACTTGCGCGTCGGCGGGAGTTTACAGGCTATCGCTTCTCGGCCTTTTGGCTAAGATCAAGTGTAGTATCTGTTCTTATCAGTTTAATATCTGATACGTCCCCTATCTGGGGACCAAATATTAAATTGATTTTTGGAACAGGGAGATGGAACAGGGGCTTGCTCCGTCCACTCCACGCATCGACCTGGTATTGCAGTGCTTCCGGGAGCGGTGCAGCTTCCCCTCTTTGGGGTGGGAAGTCGCAAAAGTCAAAAGCAGAAAAAGTTTTCGCACCACTTTCAGCCGTGCTGTCTTTCCTTTGTAGAGCCGCTCGGGCTCGCCCTTGTCGTGCCGCCGCCTTACTTTTCACCCGCTCGCTGGCCGGCCGCGCCGCAGGCTAAGCAGCCGCCTTCGGGGGTGTTTTTCGCTCTGCGTTTGCATGTCAAAATTGTGTTTTTCTTTCTTATTTGCATATGGGGACGTGCCCTGGATTTCAGGGCGGGGCCTCGCCACCTTTCCCGCTCTGCAGCTGACCTGGACCGTGCTGCACCCTGTTGGATTTCTGAGCCACTGCGCCCGCCCCCGTTGGAAAAGGAGGGGGGAGGGGACACCGCAAGCCCCGCCGGCGCGCTCCTGCGCGCCGCCCGGTTGGTTAATTGCTCGCAAAATGCAAATGCTTTCATGGCGTCATCTCCGCCGAAGGGAAGGGGGTGCCATACGGGCACGGCTTTTCGTCTGGCTTGCAAGTAAGTAAGCCCTGGCCGAAATTGCTCTCTTGCTGCAGGCCCGCCGTCGCACCTGCGCTCGGCCGACCGCGGCCAGATTGACGGAGAAGACAGAGGCCGAGGGACACTTGCGCGTCGGCGGGAGTTTACAGGCTATCGCTTCTCGGCCTTTTGGCTAAGATCAAGTGTAGTATCTGTTCTTATCAGTTTAATATCTGATACGTCCCCTATCTGGGGACCAAATATTAAATTGATTTTTGGAACAGGGAGATGGAACAGGGGCTTGCTCCGTCCACTCCACGCATCGACCTGGTATTGCAGTGCTTCCGGGAGCGGTGCAGCTTCCCCTCTTTGGGGTGGGAAGTCGCAAAAGTCAAAAGCAGAAAAAGTTTTCGCACCACTTTCAGCCGTGCTGTCTTTCCTTTGTAGAGCCGCTCGGGCTCGCCCTTGTCGTGCCGCCGCCTTACTTTTCACCCGCTCGCTGGCCGGCCGCGCCGCAGGCTAAGCAGCCGCCTTCGGGGGTGTTTTTCGCTCTGCGTTTGCATGTCAAAATTGTGTTTTTCTTTCTTATTTGCATATGGGGACGTGCCCTGGATTTCAGGGCGGGGCCTCGCCACCTTTCCCGCTCTGCAGCTGACCTGGACCGTGCTGCACCCTGTTGGATTTCTGAGCCACTGCGCCCGCCCCCGTTGGAAAAGGAGGGGGGAGGGGACACCGCAAGCCCCGCCGGCGCGCTCCTGCGCGCCGCCCGGTTGGTTAATTGCTCGCAAAATGCAAATGCTTTCATGGCGTCATCTCCGCCGAAGGGAAGGGGGTGCCATACGGGCACGGCTTTTCGTCTGGCTTGCAAGTAAGTAAGCCCTGGCCGAAATTGCTCTCTTGCTGCAGGCCCGCCGTCGCACCTGCGCTCGGCCGACCGCGGCCAGATTGACGGAGAAGACAGAGGCCGAGGGACACTTGCGCGTCGGCGGGAGTTTACAGGCTATCGCTTCTCGGCCTTTTGGCTAAGATCAAGTGTAGTATCTGTTCTTATCAGTTTAATATCTGATACGTCCCCTATCTGGGGACCAAATATTAAATTGATTTTTGGAACAGGGAGATGGAACAGGGGCTTGCTCCGTCCACTCCACGCATCGACCTGGTATTGCAGTGCTTCCGGGAGCGGTGCAGCTTCCCCTCTTTGGGGTGGGAAGTCGCAAAAGTCAAAAGCAGAAAAAGTTTTCGCACCACTTTCAGCCGTGCTGTCTTTCCTTTGTAGAGCCGCTCGGGCTCGCCCTTGTCGTGCCGCCGCCTTACTTTTCACCCGCTCGCTGGCCGGCCGCGCCGCAGGCTAAGCAGCCGCCTTCGGGGGTGTTTTTCGCTCTGCGTTTGCATGTCAAAATTGTGTTTTTCTTTCTTATTTGCATATGGGGACGTGCCCTGGATTTCAGGGCGGGGCCTCGCCACCTTTCCCGCTCTGCAGCTGACCTGGACCGTGCTGCACCCTGTTGGATTTCTGAGCCACTGCGCCCGCCCCCGTTGGAAAAGGAGGGGGGAGGGGACACCGCAAGCCCCGCCGGCGCGCTCCTGCGCGCCGCCCGGTTGGTTAATTGCTCGCAAAATGCAAATGCTTTCATGGCGTCATCTCCGCCGAAGGGAAGGGGGTGCCATACGGGCACGGCTTTTCGTCTGGCTTGCAAGTAAGTAAGCCCTGGCCGAAATTGCTCTCTTGCTGCAGGCCCGCCGTCGCACCTGCGCTCGGCCGACCGCGGCCAGATTGACGGAGAAGACAGAGGCCGAGGGACACTTGCGCGTCGGCGGGAGTTTACAGGCTATCGCTTCTCGGCCTTTTGGCTAAGATCAAGTGTAGTATCTGTTCTTATCAGTTTAATATCTGATACGTCCCCTATCTGGGGACCAAATATTAAATTGATTTTTGGAACAGGGAGATGGAACAGGGGCTTGCTCCGTCCACTCCACGCATCGACCTGGTATTGCAGTGCTTCCGGGAGCGGTGCAGCTTCCCCTCTTTGGGGTGGGAAGTCGCAAAAGTCAAAAGCAGAAAAAGTTTTCGCACCACTTTCAGCCGTGCTGTCTTTCCTTTGTAGAGCCGCTCGGGCTCGCCCTTGTCGTGCCGCCGCCTTACTTTTCACCCGCTCGCTGGCCGGCCGCGCCGCAGGCTAAGCAGCCGCCTTCGGGGGTGTTTTTCGCTCTGCGTTTGCATGTCAAAATTGTGTTTTTCTTTCTTATTTGCATATGGGGACGTGCCCTGGATTTCAGGGCGGGGCCTCGCCACCTTTCCCGCTCTGCAGCTGACCTGGACCGTGCTGCACCCTGTTGGATTTCTGAGCCACTGCGCCCGCCCCCGTTGGAAAAGGAGGGGGGAGGGGACACCGCAAGCCCCGCCGGCGCGCTCCTGCGCGCCGCCCGGTTGGTTAATTGCTCGCAAAATGCAAATGCTTTCATGGCGTCATCTCCGCCGAAGGGAAGGGGGTGCCATACGGGCACGGCTTTTCGTCTGGCTTGCAAGTAAGTAAGCCCTGGCCGAAATTGCTCTCTTGCTGCAGGCCCGCCGTCGCACCTGCGCTCGGCCGACCGCGGCCAGATTGACGGAGAAGACAGAGGCCGAGGGACACTTGCGCGTCGGCGGGAGTTTACAGGCTATCGCTTCTCGGCCTTTTGGCTAAGATCAAGTGTAGTATCTGTTCTTATCAGTTTAATATCTGATACGTCCCCTATCTGGGGACCAAATATTAAATTGATTTTTGGAACAGGGAGATGGAACAGGGGCTTGCTCCGTCCACTCCACGCATCGACCTGGTATTGCAGTGCTTCCGGGAGCGGTGCAGCTTCCCCTCTTTGGGGTGGGAAGTCGCAAAAGTCAAAAGCAGAAAAAGTTTTCGCACCACTTTCAGCCGTGCTGTCTTTCCTTTGTAGAGCCGCTCGGGCTCGCCCTTGTCGTGCCGCCGCCTTACTTTTCACCCGCTCGCTGGCCGGCCGCGCCGCAGGCTAAGCAGCCGCCTTCGGGGGTGTTTTTCGCTCTGCGTTTGCATGTCAAAATTGTGTTTTTCTTTCTTATTTGCATATGGGGACGTGCCCTGGATTTCAGGGCGGGGCCTCGCCACCTTTCCCGCTCTGCAGCTGACCTGGACCGTGCTGCACCCTGTTGGATTTCTGAGCCACTGCGCCCGCCCCCGTTGGAAAAGGAGGGGGGAGGGGACACCGCAAGCCCCGCCGGCGCGCTCCTGCGCGCCGCCCGGTTGGTTAATTGCTCGCAAAATGCAAATGCTTTCATGGCGTCATCTCCGCCGAAGGGAAGGGGGTGCCATACGGGCACGGCTTTTCGTCTGGCTTGCAAGTAAGTAAGCCCTGGCCGAAATTGCTCTCTTGCTGCAGGCCCGCCGTCGCACCTGCGCTCGGCCGACCGCGGCCAGATTGACGGAGAAGACAGAGGCCGAGGGACACTTGCGCGTCGGCGGGAGTTTACAGGCTATCGCTTCTCGGCCTTTTGGCTAAGATCAAGTGTAGTATCTGTTCTTATCAGTTTAATATCTGATACGTCCCCTATCTGGGGACCAAATATTAAATTGATTTTTGGAACAGGGAGATGGAACAGGGGCTTGCTCCGTCCACTCCACGCATCGACCTGGTATTGCAGTGCTTCCGGGAGCGGTGCAGCTTCCCCTCTTTGGGGTGGGAAGTCGCAAAAGTCAAAAGCAGAAAAAGTTTTCGCACCACTTTCAGCCGTGCTGTCTTTCCTTTGTAGAGCCGCTCGGGCTCGCCCTTGTCGTGCCGCCGCCTTACTTTTCACCCGCTCGCTGGCCGGCCGCGCCGCAGGCTAAGCAGCCGCCTTCGGGGGTGTTTTTCGCTCTGCGTTTGCATGTCAAAATTGTGTTTTTCTTTCTTATTTGCATATGGGGACGTGCCCTGGATTTCAGGGCGGGGCCTCGCCACCTTTCCCGCTCTGCAGCTGACCTGGACCGTGCTGCACCCTGTTGGATTTCTGAGCCACTGCGCCCGCCCCCGTTGGAAAAGGAGGGGGGAGGGGACACCGCAAGCCCCGCCGGCGCGCTCCTGCGCGCCGCCCGGTTGGTTAATTGCTCGCAAAATGCAAATGCTTTCATGGCGTCATCTCCGCCGAAGGGAAGGGGGTGCCATACGGGCACGGCTTTTCGTCTGGCTTGCAAGTAAGTAAGCCCTGGCCGAAATTGCTCTCTTGCTGCAGGCCCGCCGTCGCACCTGCGCTCGGCCGACCGCGGCCAGATTGACGGAGAAGACAGAGGCCGAGGGACACTTGCGCGTCGGCGGGAGTTTACAGGCTATCGCTTCTCGGCCTTTTGGCTAAGATCAAGTGTAGTATCTGTTCTTATCAGTTTAATATCTGATACGTCCCCTATCTGGGGACCAAATATTAAATTGATTTTTGGAACAGGGAGATGGAACAGGGGCTTGCTCCGTCCACTCCACGCATCGACCTGGTATTGCAGTGCTTCCGGGAGCGGTGCAGCTTCCCCTCTTTGGGGTGGGAAGTCGCAAAAGTCAAAAGCAGAAAAAGTTTTCGCACCACTTTCAGCCGTGCTGTCTTTCCTTTGTAGAGCCGCTCGGGCTCGCCCTTGTCGTGCCGCCGCCTTACTTTTCACCCGCTCGCTGGCCGGCCGCGCCGCAGGCTAAGCAGCCGCCTTCGGGGGTGTTTTTCGCTCTGCGTTTGCATGTCAAAATTGTGTTTTTCTTTCTTATTTGCATATGGGGACGTGCCCTGGATTTCAGGGCGGGGCCTCGCCACCTTTCCCGCTCTGCAGCTGACCTGGACCGTGCTGCACCCTGTTGGATTTCTGAGCCACTGCGCCCGCCCCCGTTGGAAAAGGAGGGGGGAGGGGACACCGCAAGCCCCGCCGGCGCGCTCCTGCGCGCCGCCCGGTTGGTTAATTGCTCGCAAAATGCAAATGCTTTCATGGCGTCATCTCCGCCGAAGGGAAGGGGGTGCCATACGGGCACGGCTTTTCGTCTGGCTTGCAAGTAAGTAAGCCCTGGCCGAAATTGCTCTCTTGCTGCAGGCCCGCCGTCGCACCTGCGCTCGGCCGACCGCGGCCAGATTGACGGAGAAGACAGAGGCCGAGGGACACTTGCGCGTCGGCGGGAGTTTACAGGCTATCGCTTCTCGGCCTTTTGGCTAAGATCAAGTGTAGTATCTGTTCTTATCAGTTTAATATCTGATACGTCCCCTATCTGGGGACCAAATATTAAATTGATTTTTGGAACAGGGAGATGGAACAGGGGCTTGCTCCGTCCACTCCACGCATCGACCTGGTATTGCAGTGCTTCCGGGAGCGGTGCAGCTTCCCCTCTTTGGGGTGGGAAGTCGCAAAAGTCAAAAGCAGAAAAAGTTTTCGCACCACTTTCAGCCGTGCTGTCTTTCCTTTGTAGAGCCGCTCGGGCTCGCCCTTGTCGTGCCGCCGCCTTACTTTTCACCCGCTCGCTGGCCGGCCGCGCCGCAGGCTAAGCAGCCGCCTTCGGGGGTGTTTTTCGCTCTGCGTTTGCATGTCAAAATTGTGTTTTTCTTTCTTATTTGCATATGGGGACGTGCCCTGGATTTCAGGGCGGGGCCTCGCCACCTTTCCCGCTCTGCAGCTGACCTGGACCGTGCTGCACCCTGTTGGATTTCTGAGCCACTGCGCCCGCCCCCGTTGGAAAAGGAGGGGGGAGGGGACACCGCAAGCCCCGCCGGCGCGCTCCTGCGCGCCGCCCGGTTGGTTAATTGCTCGCAAAATGCAAATGCTTTCATGGCGTCATCTCCGCCGAAGGGAAGGGGGTGCCATACGGGCACGGCTTTTCGTCTGGCTTGCAAGTAAGTAAGCCCTGGCCGAAATTGCTCTCTTGCTGCAGGCCCGCCGTCGCACCTGCGCTCGGCCGACCGCGGCCAGATTGACGGAGAAGACAGAGGCCGAGGGACACTTGCGCGTCGGCGGGAGTTTACAGGCTATCGCTTCTCGGCCTTTTGGCTAAGATCAAGTGTAGTATCTGTTCTTATCAGTTTAATATCTGATACGTCCCCTATCTGGGGACCAAATATTAAATTGATTTTTGGAACAGGGAGATGGAACAGGGGCTTGCTCCGTCCACTCCACGCATCGACCTGGTATTGCAGTGCTTCCGGGAGCGGTGCAGCTTCCCCTCTTTGGGGTGGGAAGTCGCAAAAGTCAAAAGCAGAAAAAGTTTTCGCACCACTTTCAGCCGTGCTGTCTTTCCTTTGTAGAGCCGCTCGGGCTCGCCCTTGTCGTGCCGCCGCCTTACTTTTCACCCGCTCGCTGGCCGGCCGCGCCGCAGGCTAAGCAGCCGCCTTCGGGGGTGTTTTTCGCTCTGCGTTTGCATGTCAAAATTGTGTTTTTCTTTCTTATTTGCATATGGGGACGTGCCCTGGATTTCAGGGCGGGGCCTCGCCACCTTTCCCGCTCTGCAGCTGACCTGGACCGTGCTGCACCCTGTTGGATTTCTGAGCCACTGCGCCCGCCCCCGTTGGAAAAGGAGGGGGGAGGGGACACCGCAAGCCCCGCCGGCGCGCTCCTGCGCGCCGCCCGGTTGGTTAATTGCTCGCAAAATGCAAATGCTTTCATGGCGTCATCTCCGCCGAAGGGAAGGGGGTGCCATACGGGCACGGCTTTTCGTCTGGCTTGCAAGTAAGTAAGCCCTGGCCGAAATTGCTCTCTTGCTGCAGGCCCGCCGTCGCACCTGCGCTCGGCCGACCGCGGCCAGATTGACGGAGAAGACAGAGGCCGAGGGACACTTGCGCGTCGGCGGGAGTTTACAGGCTATCGCTTCTCGGCCTTTTGGCTAAGATCAAGTGTAGTATCTGTTCTTATCAGTTTAATATCTGATACGTCCCCTATCTGGGGACCAAATATTAAATTGATTTTTGGAACAGGGAGATGGAACAGGGGCTTGCTCCGTCCACTCCACGCATCGACCTGGTATTGCAGTGCTTCCGGGAGCGGTGCAGCTTCCCCTCTTTGGGGTGGGAAGTCGCAAAAGTCAAAAGCAGAAAAAGTTTTCGCACCACTTTCAGCCGTGCTGTCTTTCCTTTGTAGAGCCGCTCGGGCTCGCCCTTGTCGTGCCGCCGCCTTACTTTTCACCCGCTCGCTGGCCGGCCGCGCCGCAGGCTAAGCAGCCGCCTTCGGGGGTGTTTTTCGCTCTGCGTTTGCATGTCAAAATTGTGTTTTTCTTTCTTATTTGCATATGGGGACGTGCCCTGGATTTCAGGGCGGGGCCTCGCCACCTTTCCCGCTCTGCAGCTGACCTGGACCGTGCTGCACCCTGTTGGATTTCTGAGCCACTGCGCCCGCCCCCGTTGGAAAAGGAGGGGGGAGGGGACACCGCAAGCCCCGCCGGCGCGCTCCTGCGCGCCGCCCGGTTGGTTAATTGCTCGCAAAATGCAAATGCTTTCATGGCGTCATCTCCGCCGAAGGGAAGGGGGTGCCATACGGGCACGGCTTTTCGTCTGGCTTGCAAGTAAGTAAGCCCTGGCCGAAATTGCTCTCTTGCTGCAGGCCCGCCGTCGCACCTGCGCTCGGCCGACCGCGGCCAGATTGACGGAGAAGACAGAGGCCGAGGGACACTTGCGCGTCGGCGGGAGTTTACAGGCTATCGCTTCTCGGCCTTTTGGCTAAGATCAAGTGTAGTATCTGTTCTTATCAGTATCTGCTTGATTCTGATGCAAATTGACCTTGTGCCGCGATACTGGTGTTTCTGGTTTGGCTGCATTTTCATGCTGGCTTCGGCCTTGATCCAATCAGAGCAGAGCGATCTGCATAGATGGCGACTGAGGGAGCAGTGAGCGAGGAAACCCGAGAAAGGAGCTATCGGGAGCAGAAACCGAGGCCGCTGGAGGAGGAGCGATTGCGGGAGCCCGGAGTGGAGAGCGACCTGCAGCGCGAGGTGGCGGCCGACCATGCAGCGAGGTCGAGAGCCTGCAGCGGAGAGCGATCGGCAGGCGAGAGGGCGGCCAACGAAGGAGCGAGCTCGGGAGGCCGGGGCGGAGAGCGATTGGCAGGCATGACGTCGGCCAATGAGGAAGCGAGCCCGGGACTCCAGGGCGGAGAGCGATTGGCAGGCGAGACGAGGGCCAAGCAAGCAGCAAGCTTGGCAGCCCGGGGCAGAGAGCGATTGGCAGGCGCGACGGCGGCCAATGGAACAGCGAGCTCGAGAGCCTGGAGTGACGGGCGACCTGCAAGCGAGATTGCAGCAAACCGAGGAGCGAGACAGGGAGTCCGGAACACTGTCCGAGTCACAGTGAAGAAGGTGGAGGGACAATCGCCCATCGACCGCTCCCTTTTTGTGAAGAGGATCTTGACCGGATGCTGCGGTTTCCAAGTTGCGGATATCTTCGCTCTGCAGGATTTCCCCAGCAGTGGACATTTTGATGTGACGTTCAGGAACGTCGCGGCATGCCTGAAATTTCTGCAGGCAGTTAAGGAAAAGGGGAGTGAAACGCTGCTTTCAGTTATGACTGCCGAGCCTCTATTCACTCTCCCAACACAAAGAAACCGGTTGGTCACTGTACACATGTACAACCCGCACATCCCTGTGGTCGATGTGCTGACGTTCCTCGGCAGATACGTCGACAGTGTCGGGAACAGCGTTGACGTAAATGACCTGTTTGGGATCTGGACCAGCAAACGCCAGATCAAAGTAACCCTGAAAGTGGATGCCAAAGGAGCCATCCAGCACCTCCCCTCCAGCTTCGCCATCGGTGGAAGCCGGGGCTACATGGTGTACGCGGGACAACCCAGGGTGTGTCGAACCTGCGGGAGATCCGGGCACGTGGCGGCGACCTGCACTGTCACCATCTGTCGCAACTGCAAGCAGGAAGGCCACCAGACGAAGGATTGCAAGGAGAGCAAGTGCTGCAACTTGTGCGGGGAGACAGGCCATCTCTACAAGGCCTGCCCAAGGCGCAGCAGCAGCTATGCGCAGGCAATTAAAGGACCTGTCAACAAGGCCGCCTCAAAGGAGACCAGCACCGCTCCCACCGCAGAGGCCCTCACTGGAAACGACCAAACCCAGGCAACCAGCACTCAGCCTCCTCCCCAACAGCCAGAGACCATGGAAGAGGAGGCAGCTGGAGAACAACAACTGGGAGAATGGCAGGAGGTCAAACGAAAGAACAAGAAAAAAAGCCTCCCCCAAAGAGAGAGGCCGCCAAAGTCCAGGCCTGTGGAAAAAAGGCGGCACCCGCCCCAAACGGGCAACACCAGCAGCTGCTCATCTGATGAGGAAGGGCAAGAAAAGAACAGTCACCAACAACAAAAAAAGTGGCTGAGCGAAAAGAAACAAACAGGTGTGATCACCGTGCCCCAGAACACCGGTAGCAACGAAGGGCACAATGCAGCCCAGCTCCAGACCGCCGGGAGCGGCCAAGTTCCCGACGCTCCCCAGCTCCAGACCGCCGGGAGTGGCCAAGTGCCCGACGCTCCCCAGCTCCAGACCGCCGGGAGCGGCCAAGTGCCCGACGCTCCCCAGCTCCAGACCGCCGGGAGCGGCCAAGAGCCCGACGCTCCCCAGCTACAGACTGCCGGGAGCGGCCAAGTGCCCGACGTCCCCCAGCTCCAGACCGCCGGGGGCGGCCAAGTGCCCGACGCTCCCCAGCTCCAGACAACCGGGAGCAGCGGAGCGTCCACCATACCCCAGCTCCGGGAAACCGGGAGCAATGAAGCGACCGATGCACACCTGCTCCGGGAAACCGGGAGCCACGACACCACAGGCGACAGGCTGAGGGAAGAACCATCCACGAATGAGGAAGAAGACTTCTTCTCACCGCCGTCATCCCCCTGCCGGTACAGCAACCCCTCAAGAGACCAGGGCGAGTTCCTCAGCCCAGGGCAAGTACAGTTTTTCTCTAACACTGTGTGTATGCAGGTCCAGCCCCAAGGGATGGAAACAGCATAAAGGACTGCTTATTAAAATGGGACTTGAACTCTATTTAAAATTTAAAATGGGTTTAAAAATTGCAAGCATAAACGTGCGTAGCATCAAAAGCACGACGCGATGTGTTTCCACCTTGGGGTACCTTGCCAAGGTCAAGGCCGACCTATTGTTCCTGCAGGAGTGCGGCCTACCGCACTTCAGCAACTACAGGCAGTGGTCGCGATGGTGGCCCCACGACCAATCGATCTGGTCAGGAGGCAACGATTGCCGTGCCTCCGGCCTGGGTATTCTGCTGCGGGGAGGTGACTTCACCATCACCGAAGTTAAGGAGGTGGTGGGTGGCCGCCTCCTCGTAGCAGACGTACTGTACAAGAACGCCCCGCTCAGGCTGATCAATGTGTACGCCCCGGCTCTCAAGAACGAGCGGCTGGCCGTCTTCCAGCAGCTACCGCTGCTGCTGGCGACGTCCAGGCCGGTTATTCTGGGCGGTGACTTCAACTGCATCATCGATGCGGCTGGGCGATCCGGCAGAGCCGACAGCAAACTGGACGCCACGTCCAGACTCCTGATGGAAGCGGTAAAAGACGCCAAGCTGCACGACATCTTCAGCAACCCTGCAGATGGAGCGCCGCGCAGATACACCTGGTCCAGGCCAGACGGGTCTGTCCGTTCCAGGATAGACTTCCTGTTTGTGTCCCAAGCTCTCTCGGTCAGATCCACCGACGTCAAGCCGGTGTTCTTCTCTGACCACTGCCTCTTACTAGCCGACTGTCACCCACAGGAAGACCAGAAAGTAGGCAGAGGGATATGGAAGCTGAACGTGAAACTGTTGACCCCAGAAAACATTGAGGAACTCAAAAGGGATTACAAAGGTTGGAGAACCGTGAAACCCCTCTTTGATTCCCCGGCGCACTGGTGGGAAACGATCAAGACGAACATCAAGAGGTTCTTCATCCTCAAAGGTGTTCAGAAGGCGAGAGAGGGACAGAGGGAAATGTCCCGACTCCAGAAAAGCATGCAGAATCTGCTCCTGCTGCAGTCGATGGGAGTCAATGTCAGGGAGGAACTCCAAGAGGTGAAGGGCCAGCAAGCCTCGCTCTATGCCTCAGAGTCCTCCAAGATCATCTTCCGCTCCAGAGTCCGCTCCGTGGAGCAGGACGAGACGTGCTCGCGTTTCTTCTTCCAAAAGGTACACAGAGAGAGCTCTGTGATCCACAGCCTGAAGGAGGAAGACGGCTCTGTGACGTCCTCGCAGCCTGACATGCGAAGGATCAGCAAATCCTTTTATGCCGGGCTGTACGACGCGAAGCCCACAGACAGCGCGGCCTCCCAGTCTTTCCTGTCGTCTATCTCGGAGGTGCTAGACGACAGCAAGCGGGAGAGTCTGGATCACCCGCTAACTCTGGACGAGCTGACAAAGGCCGTCCTGTCCTTCGAGACGAGTAAAACTCCCGGAAGCGACGGCCTACCGGCCGAGTTGTATTCGGCTCTGTGGGACTGGATGGGCCCAGACCTGCTGGAAGTGTACGGGGGTATGCTTCTGGCTGGCAGCATGTCAGAATCGATGAGGAAAGGCATCATCACCCTCATCTACAAGCAGAAGGGGGAGAGGGAAGAAATCAGAAACTGGCGGCCCATTTCACTGCTTAATGTGGACTACAAGATTCTGTCCAAGGTCATCGCCAACAGGGTCAAGTCTGCTCTGGAGCTGGTGATCCACCCGGATCAGACCTGTGCCGTACCCGGCAGGAAGATCTCTGATAGCCTCGCGCTACTCAGGGATACGATCGCCTACGTGCGGGACAGGGGGGTGCACACCTGCTTAATCAGCTTGGACCAGGAGAAGGCTTTCGACAGAATATCGCACACGTACATGATGGACGTGCTCTCCAAAATGGGGTTTGGGGAGGGAATCTGCAATTGGATCCAACTGCTCTACACAGACATCAGTAGCGCAGTCCTAATCAACGGGTGGGAATCAGAAAGCTTCCCGATCAAATCTGGAGTCAGGCAGGGCTGTCCTCTCTCCTCCGTCTTGTTCGTGTGTTGTATCGAACCCTTTGCCCAATCCATCAGAAGGGATTCGAGCATTGGAGGGGTGACGATCCCAGGCAGCGGAGGCACTCAGGTTAAGACCTCCCTGTACATGGATGACGTCGCCGTCTTTTGCTCGGATCCGCTGTCGGTCCGCAGACTGCTGAGCATCTGCGACCAATTTGAACTGGCCTCGGGAGCGAAAGTAAATCGCAGCAAAAGCGAGGCCATGTTCTTTGGGAACTGGGCCGACCGATCCTTTGTCCCCTTCACCGTCAGGTCAGATTACCTGAAGGTGCTGGGAATATGGTTCGGAGCGGCTGGGGCATGCACAAAAAACTGGGAGGAGCGTATCTCCAAGGCACGCCAGAAACTGGGAATGTGGGAGCAGCGCTCCCTGTCGATCGTGGGAAAGAACCTGGTCATCAGGTGCGAAGTGCTGTCAGTGCTGCTGTACGTGGCGCAGGTGTGGCCCATACCCCGACCCTGCGCCGCCGCAGTCACCCGAGCCGTCTTCCACTTTATCTGGAGATCGAAAATGGACCGTGTCCGGAGGGACACGATGTACAAATCTCCAGAGAAAGGGGGAAAGAACGTACCAAACGTCGCCCTCATCCTGATGGCCACCTTTGTGTGCGGCTGCATCAAACTGTGCACGGACCCTCAGTACGCAAACACCAAGTGTCACTACGTGCTGAGGTTCTACCTGACCCCGGTGTTGCGAAGGATGGGTCTGGCGACGCTGCCGCGGAACGCTCCATCCAGTTGGACCGTGCCAGACCACCTGTCCTTCGTGGAAAAGTTTTTCACGGCAAACACCTTTGACCACAAAGCTGTCAAGCAGTGGTCAGCACGAAACGTCCTCGAGACCCTACGGGAAAAGGAGATGGTAGATCCTCTCGGATGGTTCCCTGAGCAGACTGTCGAAGTCATTTGGCAGAATGCCTCATCGCCAGAACTCACAAACAAGCACCAAGACGTAGCTTGGCTGGTGGTGAGAAGGGCCCTCCCCGTCAGATCCTTCATGCACTCCCGACGTCTCTGCTCCACCGCACGCTGTCCGCGAGGAGGCTGCGCTTGGGACGAGACCGTCATCCATCTCCTTCTGGAATGTGCCTTTGCACAGAAGGTCTGGAAAGAGATGCAGTGGTCTTTGTCGAGGTTCATCCCGAGCAGCTCGGTAACACAGGACTCTGTGCTCTACGGACTGTTCCCAGGGACGCACACCGAGACAAACATCAACTGCTGCTGGAAGATCATCAACTCGGTGAAAGACGCCCTTTGGTCTGCCCGAAACTTGCTGGTCTTCCAGAGCAAGGAGATGTCCACGACCGAGTGTTGCAGATTGGCACATTCCAAGGTCCGGGAGTACGTGCTGAGGGACGCACTAAAGGTTGGTGCCGCCGCCGCCAAGGCACGATGGGGAAGGGCCACAGTTTAAGGTCCTCCCGCCAGTGTACACTGAGGGGCTGAAACCAGTGGGAAACCCCCCCTCGGGCCGCATGACGTACAAGTGTGTTAATTGTAAAGCACTTGTAATCTGTGAATGTAAATAGAGTACCATGTACTGCATTCATGTGCATTATTAAGCCATATATAATACGGTTGGTGGATTGTAATGTAATGTATTTTGAGAAATGTTGGAATGCATCTCGGCCCCCCTTGGGCTGTATGACTGATAAAACATGTAATGAAAATGTACCTGTTTGTGTAAAGAGAGTACCATGTACTGCTTTCATCTGTAATATGATTTGTGGAGTGTATATTGTAATATATTGAAACATGCTTTGATATATGTAATGATAAATGTAATGTAATTTGTAAATTGAGTGCCATGTGCTGAAGTTAATTTGCACTGTACCAGAGGTGGACTGCAGTGTCATGTACATGAACAAAGATTTTTATGAATAAAGCATATATATTGAAATAAAAAAATCTGTTCTTATCAGTTTAATATCTGATACGTCCCCTATCTGGGGACCAAATATTAAATTGATTTTTGGAACAGGGAGATGGAACAGGGGCTTGCTCCGTCCACTCCACGCATCGACCTGGTATTGCAGTGCTTCCGGGAGCGGTGCAGCTTCCCCTCTTTGGGGTGGGAAGTCGCAAAAGTCAAAAGCAGAAAAAGTTTTCGCACCACTTTCAGCCGTGCTGTCTTTCCTTTGTAGAGCCGCTCGGGCTCGCCCTTGTCGTGCCGCCGCCTTACTTTTCACCCGCTCGCTGGCCGGCCGCGCCGCAGGCTAAGCAGCCGCCTTCGGGGGTGTTTTTCGCTCTGCGTTTGCATGTCAAAATTGTGTTTTTCTTTCTTATTTGCATATGGGGACGTGCCCTGGATTTCAGGGCGGGGCCTCGCCACCTTTCCCGCTCTGCAGCTGACCTGGACCGTGCTGCACCCTGTTGGATTTCTGAGCCACTGCGCCCGCCCCCGTTGGAAAAGGAGGGGGGAGGGGACACCGCAAGCCCCGCCGGCGCGCTCCTGCGCGCCGCCCGGTTGGTTAATTGCTCGCAAAATGCAAATGCTTTCATGGCGTCATCTCCGCCGAAGGGAAGGGGGTGCCATACGGGCACGGCTTTTCGTCTGGCTTGCAAGTAAGTAAGCCCTGGCCGAAATTGCTCTC